>NW_009952533.1:4408318-4411994 GCF_000747805.2 Chaetura pelagica | reverse complement strand
TCCAGCGTCTGCACACCTACGGTCCCGGAGCCGCGCACCGACTGCCGCCGCTTTGTGGGGGGGGGGGGCGACCTGCGCTTGGAGTGCCCGCAGCCTCTTTGCTACCCAGCTCATCGAACCTGCACTGCCGTGGTGAGACAATTCCAGCTACCCCAGTTTATAGGGGAAAATATAATCCAGCCATTCGGGCAAATCCCTCCCCTCTGCTTCCCTCACGTGAATAAGATGTGTAACTAAGGTGTACCCATATATGTTTAATGTGTTGTAATCACTCCTTTTGAACCTCCTGCCCCAAATTGCTTTGTTTTCCCCACAATAAACCTTGCTGTTGTTAGAAATTTAGTAAGCACTGAGCGAGTTATTCACTCAAAAAAGTCAGGACATAAGTTCCTGTCTCCTCTGTGTGAGGCGATACCCACGTGTGGATCTCTCAGCAAATCCTGATAAGTTAATACACTCCAATAAGGAGATATAATAGGTCACGGATCGTGACAGCTCATCACTCCAGTGAATATGTATTCATCTATATAAAGTGGAACACTGTCAACAGGAGAGACAGACAGCAAGTCTGATCAGCACAGCAAGTGTTTTTCTTCACTTAAACTGCAGGACCTCAAGAGGTATTTCCTTGGTTTACCATTCTGAGCCTAAGTACAGAGTCTGCAGGATGGATGAGACTGAGCCGATTGCATATACTGAAAATATCCTGAATGCTAAGCAAGAGGGACAAGGATGGCATTAATACACTTCACATTCTATTCTCTATAAATTGTATTGTGATCAGGCAGATGAATTCCATAAAACAACCCTTTTCCCCTTCACCTTCATGCTCTAACATTAAAGTATCTAGTCTGCATCCTAGGGTTGGGAATTATTACCACAATAAGCAAGACTTGAAATCTTGCATGCCTCATCTTTCTCTCTAACCAGCTTCAAACCTTTGAGAGTTAAATAATCAGTTCTTGCTGGGCCACATAACTCCTGGCAGAAGTCCTTCTGTACTTCCACACCTTTCTCCACCTTCTTTGCTTTACTTTCAAGATCCTTGCCAAATTTGTCTCCCTGCCAGTGGTCTTATGTAAGTTTCCGCATCAGACACACTGACCTATAGCATCCAGCATACGGGTTGTGGGCTGAGGAACCATCCAACTGCCACAGCATACTTTCTGCTGGCTTACAGACACCACCACACATCCTCAAACTACTCTACCAACTTCTAATTCATAACTCCTAAGTCTAGCATACTAGCGTATGCTTTCTAGGTTCAGCCAGGGCAGGACCAGTAGTTTACAGGGTAAAAACTCCTTTTATTCCAAGCCATTTCTTCCCTCTTTTTACACGGCCTGAATGACTGAATGTATTCCTTCTGTAACAGAACATGTATCTACATGTAGAGCCATCTCCTTGAGAAAAATGTATGATTACACTAAAAGATACGTAGAATATATGGTTAGCATGTAAAATAATTTTGCTAATGACCTGATGAGGTCTTCAGAGGTTCACTGGTGTAGCTAATTTTTCATCAGTGGCAGGGAGTTGTTTTTCCCCCTCTCTCCTCAGAACAAAGACAACAGCAGCACAGTGGGTATAGTATCTGCTGCGGATAAACTGGGTTTTTTGCCAATTATTTCAGTACTCAACTAGAAGTTTCCAAAACAAAAATATCCATTTCCACTCCAACTTCACCCCTTTCGTGTTTAAACATACCACATATCCCCAAGTGCTTTCTATCCACACAGGTAACATTCACTTTAAAAGGCTAATCAAGATCCTTAGTCAGAAAAGCCAGCAGCAGAGAAGCACAAAAATCAAGCAGTAACCCATTTTACAATCATAATAAGGGAAAAAAAAAAAAATGTCCCAGCTGTAAATCGTCATCACCAGCTGCAAAATACATCTTTAAAACCTCCAGAATTAACAATCTTGTAAAATTTCCATTATCAAGTTACATTAAAAGAGAGGTAAAATGCATTAAAACTTACCTTACGCTCCGCTGTGTTTTACTGGCTGCAGAATGTGAAGATCTTGAAGGGGAGGAGAAAGTCTATACATCACATTTTCCAAAAAAACCTGACCAGAGTAATTTTATTCCTGGTATTTGCATCTATTCTTGTAACCAAGTACAACTACCTATTGATGGCAGCTTGGAATGCCAGAGGTGAAGTTAATTAACCAGATTAAAATTAAACTGGTTCGAGGAGTTGGTAAACAAAGCAGCAAGTCTGCCCAAGATACACCCAGTGAAGGAACTGGAAGAAGGTAACCCGAGTTCTGTGCGCAGGGTTGTTCTTGTTATTCTTTTTCCAATTTTCATAGTAGGATACACGCTTTCAGTGGTGTTTGGGCTTAGTTAGGGATTTGTACATATTTTGTAAAAATAATACAGGAAGGGTAGATGTTTCAAATGGAAAAAGCAGCGTCTAAGTTTCCGAGGCCCTTTCCAGCTCAGCAGAGCGTGTCCCGCTGCCATCAGGGGGGCGCTAGGCCGGGTCTCCAGGGGAGCTGGGGAAGAAAACCACAGTATGCCATGCCGTGCCAAACCGAAGTCACAAAACCCCGCACACCTCAGGCGCGGCTCCAGGGGGCAGGACGCTCCCCTGACGCCTGGAACTCCCCTTTCCCAGAGGAGCGGGCGGGCCCCGAGATGGCGCCCGGCGGGGCCCAGAGCCAGCGCTCGATGGGAAAGCTGCGGGGGGTTCTTCCCGCGCCTTAGCAAAGGTGCCACAGTCCCCGAGGGACACGCACCAACCAGCCGGGGGAAAAAAAACAACCCCTCACATCCTGCAGGGGACAGAGCCCCGAGGCGGGACGGGCGGGGAGCTCACAACATGGCGGCACCGGGGCCTGGCCTGGCCGGGCAGGGCGGCGAGATGGCGCCGGGGGACGGCGGCGAGGAGACCTGAAGGGCTGAAGGCCCAGAGCTGGGCTGAAGTGGCGGTGGGTTGGGTAGTTAAGGGCCATTAAGAGCCGCTAATGGCCCTGACTACAGGTGGGGCCTAATTGCCCCTAAGTGGGCTATTTGTAGTGGAAAGTTTAGGTAGATTTACGTTAAAAAGAAGCAGCTCTACCGTGAGGGTGGCGAGGCGCTGAACAGTTGTCCTGAGAAGCTGCGGGTGCCCCATCCCTGGAAGTGCTTAAGGGCAGGCTGGGTAGGGCTTGGAGCAACCTGGGCTGGTGCGAGGCTAGAACTAGGTGATCTTTAAGGTCTCTTCCAACCCAAACTATTCCGTAATTCTATGAAGGGAAAAAGAAGGAAAAAATCCCAGCCAAAGCAGATTTGACCAAGCGCCAAAGGAGGTCCAGCACTTTCTTCCTCTCGGTAGTTTCTTTGAGGCCTGTGGTGGTCTGGGGAAGGGGGGATCTGTCGTGCTGGGAGCAGCTGTTAGGAAAAGAAAATCCTTATCCCTGTCCCTGATCAGTGGCAGTCTGAGAGGTTGTGGCTGCAGGCCTGGCACTAGAGCAGGGCCCGGTTCTGGGCTGCACAAGTCTGGCTCAAAAAAAATGCAGAAAGGAAGGTGGAAGGGTGTTTGACAGGCCCCACTGCAAAGGACATTCAGGTAGTCCTGCAACACAACTTAAAAGCAAGATTGTTGTTTTACATAGGAAAAAGAAGGAAGAAAGTCCTGCACAAAGTGTGTGCGTTGTTTCCCCCCCCACCCCCCCCAACAGCTGCCAC
>NW_009952533.1:4398379-4407095 GCF_000747805.2 Chaetura pelagica | reverse complement strand
CCCCGAGATTTCCAGCCGCCACTGAATTTTGCTTAATTCCTTAAAAGTCAGACAGCTAAAATGTATAACTACTAATCCTTAGGGATCCACTCTTTCTGAAAGCCATACATATAAAGAACCACAGGAAATTAGTTCTCTAACTTACGTTAATTGCTCTCAACACTACAGTATCTATCTACACCAGGAAGGAATAAAATTTGAAGGCAACATCATAACATCATGGTTTAAAAATGTTACACTTGTTGCTTTTTCTTACAAATTAAAAGGGACTTGAACAACTTCAGAGGGAGAAAAAAAGAGCATGTCTCAAACATGCAGAAAGTATGCACACAGTAGAAATAAGTGATCCTAATGTGTGTTATCTGTCACTTTAAACCCCCCTTCTCTAGCAGTAAGGGAGCAAAATCCATGAAAAGCAGCTACAGAAAAAGGGAGAAAAAACAACACATGACAATTACAGTTTTGAATACAAAATATTAGGAAAAAATACTTTTCAGTATTAATAGGGTGGCTTCAAAAACATTAAGATAGTGAGAAAAGTAAATGACAGAAGAAAACTTTACTGATAATTGTATTAAAATAGTATGAATCTCACTATGTAAGCAAGTGCAAAAAAATGTAAACAAGAGCACTGTGAAAATTTAAACCATAAGAAATCTCTTTCTGTTAAAAGCTTGTTTATTTCAAGCCATTGTTTATCTGATGCAAAAGAGAAAAATGTCATTAATGTATTGTTCCACTTGACAACTCAGAATGCTTAAGTTTGAATACTGGCCTTGTGCCAGCTGCATCTCAAGTATTTTCTGATTTATGATGTACAGTTTCTGTTGATGCACTGCTAGTCGATCCAAAGTTTTCACTGCTTAAAATAGGATAAGCATCAGTTAGTTCAATCAATGCGAACTCTGACCTTCCTTGGCTCCATTTCAAATCTTACACTCCTGTGGGTATATGTGTCCTTCAGCTCATGCCTAATCATAGTCAGGACTACAGCTGAATGTGGAGATCATAACTACACTATGCCTGGAAAACCACTGAGTACGATATAGTGGGACAGAACATAAACTGTTAGGTACACGTATCGATTTACAAATCACTCCTTGTAGGAGGTAATCAAAATGCATTTTTATAAAGAAAGAAGTTGATCAATTTTCTACATTTCCTATAAAAAATGTAAAAGGCTAAGCAAACCTCCCTGTATTTGGAAATACATTAAGAATCTTATTTTTATCACTGAAATATGAATTCCTAATTTCATTAAGAAAAACAAGCAAAGCTATCTTACTTTTTCCATATCAAAAATAAAAATACTTCGGAGATCTGGACCATACACAGGTACTGCCTTGCAATATACATTCAAGGTTAATTTTTAAAATAGCTACAGAGAATTTTCTTACACAAATCTCTATAGGAAGCTTATAAAATATGTAGTTGTTTTAAAGGCTCCTTCAGCTTGTAATGACTAGAGGGCCTGCACAGGTCAGCCAACTTGAATAAAACCAGGTGGCTATGATAGTGTCAGGAGTTTATCTCAATTATGTTCCATAAAATACATGATAGTGAAGAATGGAAAAATGTGCAGCCCTGCACAAAGTAGAGCTAGATCCTAAATCTCTACACTTCTACAAGTTTCAAGTTTGTACAGCTGTGATGAATAGACATCAGTCTGGCATGTCAGGGTTTTCTATATGATTGATAATGTTAAGACATGCTTCCTCATGGCTGGCTACGCAGGGACATTCAGGTTAAAAAAAAACTAACTTATTTCATTTCCATATTCCTTTAATCCTAAAGTTGAAATAACATAATGGAATTTTGGTGGTACTTCACATGCTATTTACTATGCAAAAAGCAATTTATGAAGTAGGAAATCACACAAAGGCCTAGAGAGGTGGTGTTTTTTTCTCCCCTAGCATAAGACTAAAACATTTTTCTTTTTTTAAGCAATCTGGCACTATCTGTCCTGGTTGGCAGTGCAAGAGAATGACATGCTACCCTGCTCCAGCACTGGCTGATCAGTGGCAGTCCTCATGCCTGACACAACAATAAAATTTGGTTGTCCCAGCTGAGCTTCAGGAATCTAGTAATGTAGAGATTATTTGCTGGAATAATACTTAAAAAGAACCATGTCCTAAATCAAAATAAGTGTCTGTGTACACTGTAGGCTGAAATACATTCGATTTGGTGCACAATGTTTTGTGCTCTGTTGCCTGCATTCTCACTGATGTGTTCTTAACTGTCATTCATTCTTAGCTTTGGGTTTGTTGTGGGACTGTTTTTTTTCCTCTGCTGGTTTTCTTCTCAACAGAAAGTTGACAACAGCTTTGTGAAATTAGTCTTTCATTGCTAAAATCTTCTGGTGTAGGTTTGGTTAAAAAATTCATATTTAAAAGATAGCATGTTAATAATTATTTTTTTGTCCATTCTGAGTTGGAACAAGTGTAGCTGAATGCATTATTCAAGAACAGCATCAGATCTTATTTAATACCATGTTACGCTTTGCTTGTTCTTACTCTTTTTTCACGTAGATGCAATATAGCATGCTTGCCAAATGTGTACAAGTATGTACATTTCTCCCAAACAAGCTGTTCAGAAGCCTTATTAGCCTAAATATCTTGTCCTGAATTTTTTTAGGCATGTTTGTTCTGAGACAATCAGAAAATTTTTTTTGTGCATCAGTTATAGTACACTATTTCAGAAATGGTTGTGCAATAGGATATACCAGAATATGGTAAGGAAAAAGCTAATCTGCTAAGAAAGCTACTGACCTTTTTTTTTTGTCCCGATTTCAAAGCTGCTCACTGAGTCTGCTTCAATCTCTTAAATATCTCTAGGGTTTGAGAACCAAATGTTTTCAGGTAGTTGGATACCTAGGGATTTATGGTTTTGTGGTTTTCCAGGAGTATTTAGGTATATACAGTAACTCCAGTGACAATCAGCAAGCATTACACAATTATGTCCTCCTGAAAATTCCACAAGGTGCTTTTTTACTTCCTTGAGGACTAAATTCTTAGTTTGTCTGTGTAAATTGTGATCCTGGCAGTAGAATCAGACTAAACTTTTTGAGCAGCCCTCAGAGGTGTTACAGCAGATGTGTTTGCCTGCAAGTAGACATATCCTCCCTACTGGTAGTAACCAAAGTTTCTACTACTGAAAGGATAAGCTTTGTGTGTACAGAAAACACAAAACTAATGGCTTTTTATTCTCCATCTCCAGCTTCTCAGTGCCGACTCTGGCCATTTCTTTTAAAACTGTCTCTCTCTCTCCCCCCTTTCTGGCTCACCCAGAGTCTTTTTATTTTCATTCAGTAGACACTTACTGCTTGTCAGAGCTGTTGATTGGCACTAGCAGTACTTTTTGATACACACCTTGCCTTAGGAGGTATATGCATAAGTTCATAGAAGATGCCAAGCTCCTTGGGGTACATTGACTCCTTATTTTCACTCCATAAAAATGCTTGCTTTTTTTTCCCCCAAAATACAGTGCTGAAATCCAACATTAAGAATGCTGTGCTCTGGCAGCATACTGGTAGCATTGTTCCTATCAGCAAAGGATCGCTCTTTTGGGAAGAGAAACTACCGTGTCAAAAGCTTCTGAAACTACACAGAATATCCTTCCTTTCCTGACCTTTTGCATCAGGCTGAGTCTCTCCAGCAAATTTAAAGCCTACTGTAAACCCAGATTATTTGTTTTCTCCTCCTAACGACAGGAGCTACATGTTTGGCTGTGAGGCTAAACACTGGCCTGCACAAATTTTTGAAGTAAAAAAGATGGGTCTGAATATCATGTGCTTGAAACATCTGTGGCCATGTCCAAAGCTGATTTTTTTTCATTACTCAACAGAACATGCAGCCAGTAACCTTCCTCACCACATCATATTTTACAGGAAATTTTACATTCTGTGCATTCTTCTTTTCTCTCAGTTGATACTGATTTGGATTGGCTTAAGGATGCAATATACAAAGAAACATGTAACTTAAAATATACAATGTGTAAACCTGCTTATAAAACCTTATGGTAAAAAAGGCATCTACATTAACTTTTTTTATTCTGCTTATGTGAGCAACCCATTGGTTGGAAGCCTACCTCAAGATACCAGTGATGTTTAGATAATGAAGTCACAGCTTGATTTCTCTTTGAATTTTCTCCCACATAAGTGATCAGAAAAACAGTACAGGATGGGTGGGTGTTCAGGTAGAACAGATTATGTTTCTTAAATAATTCTGAAGTTGTAATGTGCCTGACTTCACCAGCAATCTCATCTGAAATGTTAAGTCTTTATAGTTGGTTTAAGCAGGTGCATAGGTCACATGGCACACACAGAACAGCAAGATGAGTTTAGGTGATGGAGGCACCCAAAAACACAGCAGTTGACTAAAAATTAGTATTTATTCCAAACAACACTATTTAGACCTTGATAAATCAAAAATACTACCCCAGATTCAGATGTCAGTCAGGAATGCACTACACCGCCACTACTTAAGAATTCCTAAGCTTTTTTGACTCATCTTAACATACACAATTTTGACATGGATAATAATGATAATAAACCCACGTGTACACTCACAACAAAAGAGAAAGCCTCCTCCTCAGACACCTGAAAGCACTTGTCTAGTAAGGACAAGATTCACTCAATATACCTAGAAGAAATACATCACTCACCAAAGATGAGGTCAGTCACTCAGTCTCAAGAAGTTTCCTTAGGTGATGTCCCGACCTAAGGGGCAGACATGCTTGCAGACCCACTACTCTAAGGGAAAACCAAAACAGCTTCCTGGTGAGGAGCTCCATTTTTATAGGCCAAGTCTGATCTGACCTGTGGTCATTCATTCGTTATTCTACCTGGTTTGAGACACCCCATTGGCTGAGGACATTGCTCATTGTCAGAGGGATCCATCTGGCAAGCCCCAAATTGCCCGTGAAAACCAGGTGCCACCCTGTCTGCAGGCAGTTCCACAGCCCAGCAAGGCTTAAGACTAGAAATGGGTCTCAATGCAGCCCAATATGACCTAACAAAAGTGGGCCCATTAGGGGTTCTTTTGCCATCTCCAGAGAGCTTAACAGTTAACATAGCAACCCCAGCACCGGCGACTGGGAAGGAGCACGAATGCTCTGCCAAGTTTACTTCTGAGTCTCAGACTTAAGCTGTGTGTCTTAGTCACTGGAGTCTGAAATGTTGTTTTGATTATTATTTTCCACCGTTATAAAATTGTTTACTATTTTTTCCAGTATTTATTTCTGTAAACGAATTTGGTACAGTGTTTTGAAGCAGACACAAAAGAATTGCAAGCACAGTAAAGCTAAGTTGTTTAAATTTAGAGCTGGCTGGGAAATTTTCAGTTTTCTTTCATTAGAAAAATGTTGGTTTGTAGAAAACAAAATTTATTCATTCAATTCAAGCAATCACCTATTAAGGAAAGAATTGGAAAGGATTATAAGCTATTAAAATACTGAACATTTTAAAGGAAAAGGGTTGCCTGCATGTCAAGTCCTGTATTAGTATTTTTAATTAAAACACAATAAACCTGTAATTAAATAACTAAAAGGGAAGAATGTTAAAAAGACTTCTAAAATCACGCAAACTTAGGTTGGTCTGATTAAAAATGTGAAATTTAAAATAAAAAATGGGATAGCAACTTCTTTAACCAGTATTAGGTATGAAGACATACATATACCAAGTGCCACATTATGAAGTAATGAATGTCTTGCATTCGTCCTGATGGTGATAATGAACTGGAGCAAACAGGAAGTGGGTCACTTAGGTCCAACATCAGCTCTGCATCGACCTTTTTATTATATTGTCTTTCTGTTTACTGTACAGGGAATTTTTTGCTCAGGTGCTTACAGTTCTGTATTCTGAGCACCCACTTCATTTCAGCTTTTGTCTAATTGCACTTCTCCTTTTCCATTAATAAGCATGCTTGTTTTAGAATAACAGATTCAGAAGCTGGGTTTTGGTCCCATTGTCCTATAACCCAGAAACAAGTATTCCAGAGAGCATGCATCTGAGCTGATGCATCTGCACTACAGCTGGGCTCTGCATTTCCATGCTTCCTTCCAACACATGGGGTGAGCTGGGACAGCAGAACAGAAATCCAATGTGGCTATTTTCCAGTGGCGCAGTGCCCAGGACCTGACAGCACTAAGCTCCTTGGCAGTGGCTTCCAGTTTCATTGGAGTCAGGCCTGGGCTTAAAATCAGGGAGCTGATTACATATCTGCCATCTCACTGGCTCCAAGACTTACTCCTCATAAGAGAGAATGTGATACCCCCCCTTTCCATGAGACTGATCAATCATGATTAATTCTGCTAATTACACTTGGGCTACAGTGCTGTAACACTGGTGTAAACAATCAGAACCATCAGCCATTTTGGTTCTCATTTTCACTTGCACAAATATAATTTCACATTGCGTTTTTAACATGCTCTCTTTATACTATCAAAGCATGAAAACTGTCCCGGTGTATGACAGATGTAAGTCTGGCTTGAATTTAAAAATAAACAAATAAATTAAACCTTCCAAATCCAAGAAATAAATATTTTAAATCTTCACTCTTCTTTGGTTCTATAGTGTTAAAAGTAATCCACGTAGACAATAGCTTACATGCTTCAACCCTATTACATAGAATCATTAAATGGTTTGGGTTGGAAGGGACCTTAGAGACCATCTATTTCTAACTCCCCTGCATGGGCAGGTACAACCTCTCATTCTGATCAGGGAAGGGAACAAAGCATTTGTGATAAATATGCTAACCTTTTGCACAGAATTTGCAACATGTATGAACATGAAATATTCCTTTTACATTTCAGATGTCTCCCATTTTATTTAAGTATATTAAACATTTGCAGTAAATATACATATATATTCTGATTTATCTACAATAATGTATTCAAAGAAATATTCATGTGATTAATTTCTCCAAACATACTATGCAAAGCGCATTATTCAGAATTAAACAGGAAGAGTAACTGATTTTATTTGCTAAGATTACAAGTAAAAGTACTGTAAGGCAAAATTAGCAGTCGGCAAATGCTATTAAGGGTATCCATTGACTACAATTAGACCACAGAATGCGATCAGATGGATACTATCCTAGGCACCTGAAACATGTACGTGATTTAAGATACTCCTGTTAAGGAGCTTACCTTAAGTGGTCTGCGTAGGAAATGTAAATGGTATGAATTAGAGACATTTTGAAGATCAGTAATAAGCTGGCTGATAATATATAATATCAATCAGCAATCTGTTTTATTAGCTGCTTATTCTTTCTACACACAGAGAAAAGCTGGTGATTCTGTTACTGCTACTTTCAGTACAAATTGTTTCTACTGAACTGCCAGAATTTTCTTTGGGAAGTCTTAGTTCCTGGTCAGAGGATAATCCAGTCAAAGCAAAGGTTTATACTGACAAATTCATATATGAAACAAGAAGCAGAATGTAGGCAAAGAACACTGCTTTATAATATTACAGTATCTGATCATTGAGGGCTGAATTAAAAAATGGTTTAATTTCTGTTTTTCAGAAGGTGAAATAATAACCATAGTGATAGGAAGGTCTGTATTTCTCAAGCAACTACATTTTTTAATTAATTCTAAGTATGTCAATAGCCAAGGATATTAGGACCGTTCAGAATAATGGAAGGAGAACATTGAACAACATGTGCTTTTCTTTCACAACTTGACAATTTTTATGCATAGGTCAGCTGACTGCAGCAGTCCCATGGCTTTAAACTAGTTTGTTTGTTTTATCCTCTATTGTCAAATTAATATTTTTTAAAAGTCCTGCATATTTTCATGTAGAAAATGTACTTTATCACTTCTGTTTCACCTTTCATGTATGATGCTGGTATAGCAATTTTTATTAAAAAACGTTGTTATGGATTATGATGCACACAGAACTGGCATGTGTATTAGATATAGACAATATAAAATTAAATATTTAGTATACACTTTCAGTAATGTTGGGGCAGGGGAGAAGAAAATGAAAAAAATAAAAAGGGAATGGAAAGAATGGACATGTCATTTCTTTTGGTCATTCTGCACATTCCAAAATGTGTTTTCCTGTGAATTTCACAAAGCTCTTATTGATGTTGATTAATTTTTTCATTAATCATTCAAAAACTGCCTTTTGAAGAAGAGGACATGCATATTTTAATGCATACAATGAACTGTATTTTATATTAGAATAGGAAATTATTTCAGTTTTCCTCTCTACCAGTGTTAACAGGGAGAAATCCATGTGACTAATTATATTATCAGGGAAAATGGAAAAAAAACCCAGAGGAATAACAAAATAAAATGCAGTCAAGAATTTGTTTCATTAATCTCAGTAGCCTCTGCAGATCTTATTATCTGTTATTCCTTATTAATGAAAATGCTTAAATGTTAGAAAACTGGACTATTGCAAATAAAAATCAAGAGCTGAGTTTGAATAGTTCCTTATATTCTTATTTTCCTTTTGCCATTTCTGTATTTTATTCTCATGCCAAGAATTTTAATCCAGGAAGTGAGGTACAGGAACAAGCAGTTAACTTGCAGCTACTTTTGAATTTGTAATAGAGTCCTTATGTGGGCAAGTCATACATGATCTGATTCTGCAGGCCTGACTTAAGCAGTAGTCGTTATTCAAGAGTAATTCCATCAATACTAACAGGGCTGCTTGTGCACGTTACTTACATAAAGGGTGCAAAACCATGCCTGTAATTCTTTATCACTC
>NW_009952533.1:4393205-4398362 GCF_000747805.2 Chaetura pelagica | reverse complement strand
CATTAAATGTGTCCAATTTTCAATAGACTGGGTGTTTGATACAAGTGCTTTTTTATCAATAATTATTTTGTTTCATAAAGTGGAACAATGGGCTGTGACATGGTTTTAGAATTTCTGTATAAGAACAGTGTAGATAATAACACAAAATAACACAAAATATTCTGATAGAGCTGATTTCCAGCTTCTCTGGAATGAAATAGCTTTGATTGCCTCAATCCCTTAGTTCCTGCTCAAACTCCCTTTGAAATCGTATCTTCTTTTGCTGCTGGAAACAAAATGGTACTATATTAAGAAAGCAAGACCTTCATGCTTCCTTTTAATACAATACTTCTCTAAACTTTTTTTGCAGGGGCGCAGAGTTCAATGTAAAATGCAGCTTTCCAACATAGAAAAAATGGGTATAGTCCATTTTTTTTTTTTAATTACATGGCTTTTCTAACATTAAAAATAAACCTGCCTGCAAATACCTTCAGAAACAAAAGCCCTGCATGTACAGTATGACAAAAAGATGAAAGATATCATAAGAGTATAGTATCTGAAAGCCATCACGGGATCACTTGAGGTTTTTTTGTTTTCTTGTATTTTGAAAATGTGACGTTTTGAAAGGAATGGCAATGAATGAACTATCAGATAAAGGGATCACTTCACCGTGAAATGAGTGTAGTCATTGTACTCAGAAAAAGAAAGTATTTCTTTCTCTTTTTTTTTAAAGTGTGGCTAATCTTTGTTATTTAAAGAGGTCTGTTAAAGTTAGGCAGTTAAGTGCAGTGCTTATCCACTTTTCTAGGTCTGATTAGGAACTGCCCATCCACATTTTGAAGGGTTAGGAAAGATTTAAAAGATAGTAAGATGGAGAAGTGCCTATTTCTTTTTAAATGGTTCTATTCTTTTTTGTTATACATTATACATCAGAGTGATATTTGAAGGCAGATTTATGACACTCCCTGCCAGAATGCTTTGTACATTTATAATGCAGAGCTTTTATCTAAAATTCAGAGCATTATTTTAGAAAGAAGGTGTATCATATCTGTGAGACAAGTTCTGTTCCTTTTGAGAAGCGTCCACAGGCATTGAAAATACAAAACTGATGGTCAAGGCAGAGCTGAAAATGAAATCTGTATGGTTTGCTTTCTGTAGTGTTGCTTTTGAGCCTTACTGTCCTGATCTAGTTGAAGATGTCCCTGCTCATTGTTGAGGGGTTGGACTAGATGACCTTTAAAGGTCCCTTCCAACCCAAACAATTCTATGGTTCTATAAAGTCCACATCTCACTGTTCAATATGTGAGGTATACATAATTTGATAAAGTAAAACTAATTTATATTGCTTGTAAATAGTGAATCTATAAGAACTTTTGGAAATATCCTAGATAAAGTAAAACTGTCTTAAAAGAATAAATCTTTATGCTCCTTCTGTTTGAAATTATTTCCCAACCATGCCCTTGGCTCACAAAAAATTGCTCTTGTAAGGAAAGAGGTCTATGTGTAAGAGGGGGCTAAGCTGTGTTTTAATCCTATATTGACAACTAATGGCTGGAGTTTCCAGGTACTAAAGCATTTGGACAGTCCATTTCCACCAGCATTTAAAATAGCAAGAACTTTGAAAATGTAATCTAATCTGCCTGTCCTCATACCTCCATTTTTAATATCACTTGTGACTGTTTTCATTTTCAGATATTCCTTGAAAAATTTTGAAGCAGCTTGAAAAATGAGAGTTTTGTATCTCAGCCCTTCACTCTGTGCTCACTACCATTGCTAACATCAGTCAGACCTGAGGGTTGGAATGCAGGGGGCTTTTTAAAGGGTTTTGTTTTCTAGTGTTTCAGTGTTGAGACTTCAGGACAGAGCTGAGAAACATGCAACAAGCCCTCTGAGCTCATAGGTAGTTCTCCTTGCAAAGGACTAAATGTGATACTGATGAAGTCATATACCCTGCTAGTAAAAATCCTGCAATAAAAGGGTTAAAAATGTTTTGATTAAACTTAGTAATCTTTACTAAGGTAACATGTTAATTCATACAAAAAAAA
Source organism: Chaetura pelagica (assembly GCF_000747805.2). Classification (NCBI taxonomy): domain Eukaryota; kingdom Metazoa; phylum Chordata; class Aves; order Apodiformes; family Apodidae; genus Chaetura; species Chaetura pelagica. The sequence goes on along the minus strand of NW_009952533.1, from coordinate 4,396,338 downwards.
TTCTTGACTTACTGAGTAAGTCTAAAATTTGCTTTTATTGGTATTTCTTGAGCGAAGTAAAAATGACAGTCAAACAGCATTTCTTCCCTTAAACACATTAAAATAGTAGTCAACTTTGTATACTTTATGACCACTTGACACTTCTTTAAAAAGTCATTCCTGTCCACAAAGAGAGTTAACATGTCAAAAGCCCAATGCAGTGATCCTAATTTGTGTTAAAGGTTTTATTACTGGAACTAAAAAATTATCTGTATTTCATTGCAGCAATGATTTCAGTGGGACTATTTGTGAAGTCACATACTGCTAGGTCTGTAAGTGTCATAATTTGGATTCCCTGGCTGACCATATTCTATGCTTCAGTCTGTGGTAAGATTTCCTGGATCTGAAATGGTGTAGGACAAAACTGTATTCTTTTTTTTCCTGTCTCTCTGAGGCCAGCTGTCTTCTGTCAGGCCATACTGATGAGATGGGAACATCCACTTTGGAAATACTTCTAAGAGACCCTCACAGCTTCTGTTTTAGTTTAGGTTTTGAATTTCTCATTAGCTGTAAAATGGTATCAGCATTTGGAGAGTTTATCATACATGCCATATGGCACAGAAACTTAGTCAAATTTGAAAAGCTGAGGAGTCTTGTCTGAAATGTTACCAGGGTCCACAAGGTGTTACAAGAGCTGGAAAAGAAGCTGAGTATCAACATGTTTGTAAGAAAAGCAGGTATCTATAGGTGGCCTGTTTCTTCTGTAGACACAGACATAACATGCTTCAACAAGTGGAACTTCCAAGACAGACAATTCAGTATCAGAAATATAGTCAAGTGCTTAATTACTTAATTAACCATTAGGAAAAAATAAGTAGAGTAGTGGTAACTCCTCATCATAGGAGTTTAGTACAAGAATCAGTGTCTTCCTGAAGGAAATGTAACCCAAAAATCACTTACATTGGTGGTCCAAAGGCGAACAGCATGGCCAGGATGGCCACAGCTATTTCAGGGCAAAGGCCAGAGCTAAGTTTCCTACCACCTCCATTGGCAATGCTTTTTATTTCCCTTTTTATTTAGCCATAATGGATTTCATTATTCTAGTGGACATAATAAGTTCCTTTTACTTTATATACAGATGCTCTTCTTAATGCTCCTAAAACATACATGGTTTAATATTACAACCATTGCTAATTACATATTTGTTAGTTTATCTCCCATATTTAATGTAGTATTTTGGACATAAACTGGTGTTTGTCTTCTAGGCAAATACTGTGTTTGTTCTTCTTTGCTTACTTGGAAAATAAAAATACTGTGGAAGGGCCTAACACATCCAGTGACATGTGATCCTGCACAGACTGTTCTTTAAGGGAGTGAAATGAATTTCTGCATTTTGTCATACCCACCCATATAATTCATGTCACATCATGCAAGCGTTCATCCTTTAGTAGTGCATTTATGTTCCTCATAAAGTTTCATACTTGATTTGAAAGTCTCAAAACTCTCAGAATGTTTCACAGATGGTTCAAAATCCATTCATAATTCAGTGTCTGTTTAGTTGTAAAGTAGAGCAAAGACCTGGTAATTCATGCCCTAAGAGATTTGAAAAATCTTATGCACATATTTGTAGATGCACTAGTATTTGCTATCAGTGTTCAAACATTTTCACTAAACTGAGCTGTGATTTGAAGCATATGTTTCTTTTTCCCTAATTGGTAACCAGGCCCACTGAGGGAAAGATCCACACACTGGCAAGGAGCAAGAGCTAGGATTAAGGGTTACAGCTGAGGTTATGTTTGCTGCAGGGAGCATCCATGGGTCTGCATATCTGTTGCTCAGCTCTTAGCTTGAAAGACTTAAGAGAGAGATCTGTATGTTTAAAAAGCAAAGTAATAAAATCCTTCATAGATGGAATTAAAGTTTCCATCCAATGGGCTGATTTTGCAGTGTTGATGTAAACAGCACAACTGCTTACAATTTAACACCTAGAAAAAGTCAAAACAGCACAGATCTAATCAGTCAAAACCACTCCGATCGATTTTAGTACTTACTGATACACGCATTGTGTGTGTGTATCTGTAGAGGTGTTCATCACTGCCAATGAAGAGAAACATTTTTATATTTCAGCCCCTTCCCTCCTCCTCCACACCAGATACTGTCTTTAGTTTCACAGTTCTTTGTGATATAAACCATGGAAACTCAGAACAAACATTTCCATAACTCACACTTTCCAAAAAAACTAATGGCAAAGATATCACAAAGCATGGCAAGCCTTAAACAGCAACTGTTACCAGCAGAATCACAACTAATGGCAGTCAGACAGAAATTGAGGGATAAAGAGCAGCTCCTTTTATACCCACAGTCTGAAACTTCCAATGTGACAGAAGGCATCTTTTACAGACAAACAGAGTGCCTTCCAGGATGTTCTGCACAATCCAGTCATGGTGACAAAATTGTTTATACAACAGTTGTCTAGTAGAAAAAAGTTTACAGCACATTGTTGAACAGAAAAAGGAAAATCCTCCCACAAGGACTTTCACACCTTCACACACATGGCTTGGATCTTTTTCCATGGATCAGTCAGATCTGTAATTGGAAAATTCTAGAATGTCAAAATTTGAAAGCCCCTGTGCTGTGCTACTTGTTCACTGGGAGACCTGCAAGACCTAGGACAATATTCATAGAGAACAGCTTGAGTCCACTTTCCCTGAACTTCCCATTTAGTTTCATCTATCTTTAATGAAAATGAGTAATATTATCTCCATGTTACTTAAATATCATCACCTTCAAGAGTTACCAGCCATCCATGGGTCAGATCAGTCTTTTATTTCATTCTATATTAAGGCAGTAACGATAGTTCAGCTTTTAATACCATATGAAATTTCTCCTCTATAATTTTAGTTATTTTTCCTGTCCTAAAAGTAGATGGCAATCATTTGTGTTCTGATTATAAACTCTATCTTTATCTATGGCTTTTCTCGTAACAATATATGAAAATGGCAAATGCAATCTATAAGTAGTAAGTATAGTATGAAATGTCAGGAGATCCTTATAATTCTGTGTCATTATTCTTGTCTTTCTTTCTCTCTGTCTCTTCATTGTAGGAATATTTTTTATGGGGGGGGGGGGGGGGGGGGGTTTTTTGGCTCTTCTC
>NW_009952533.1:4337018-4393073 GCF_000747805.2 Chaetura pelagica | reverse complement strand
GGGGGGGGGGGGGGGGGGGAGGGGTGTTCTTTGCCTTTTCCTGTTCTCTTTGATAACTGAAAGTATTCTGCCATCTAAAATATAAAAATAGTTCATGGTCTTTTCAAAATGTTGATTTATAATAAAATATACTGCTTTTTAAATGTATATCTCCCTCTTGTTTTTCATGCTACAGATTTAAGGTGCATGTTAGTACTTGCAAAATCAATATAACTGTGCAGACTGTACTTAGAAGTGTAAATTTTGTGCTAATGACATTTCAGATCGTGTCTCTGTTTTTGACCTTAGAGGACAACACTTGCCTGCTCTTCCCAAAACACAAAGAGGTACTTCCAGGTATATTTGTTTAACTGACAGGCAGTTACACTTCTGCAGAGCTTAGGTTTCATTCTGCTTCAGTTTTGCTTGCAAATAAATCTCCTTAGCATTTCTTGTGACCAAGAAGTCTGAGGAAGCCCAGCTGGCTGGCAAACATGAGCCATGGAATCCTTTGATTCTTAGAATTAAGGACGATTTCCTTTGTTTACAGATACTAGCTTTGGGTTCACAAAAAAGCTGGAAAGAAAGAAATTAAAGAATCAAGCGATCTTTCAAGTGTAGGAAGTTGCTGGTGAAGTAAACATTTGGCTCCTCCTTGGCTTACCTGTAAAGAAAGCAACTAAAGTTAGGAAGTCAGAAACTTGTACCTTGGTCTTCTCAGCCATGGACTTGGACCAGCTAAACCAATGGAAAGCAAATAAGTTTCAGATAGAAGCCTGTCTAACAGAATTCCTAGTAATCTGCATGGAACCAGGTGGAGGAATGCAGGAGTAAATTATGTGCAGAAGACAACAGGAAGTGGCCTTGTGTACATTACGCAAAATGAGCCAAATTTACAGCTCCTCTATAAATATTTTAGTTATAATCAATGCAAAAATGTGCAGAATCTGCAAAATGGATAAACACATAATTATACTAGGATCTCTGGCAAATGCATAGAGTTGTGGAGATTGTAAATATTCACTTACTAGAAACAGGACCACATGAAGACTTAAAATTTCACTTCATAGTGCTCTTTCAAGCATCTCTTCAAACCATCAAGAAATACATGAAGAAATGCAGGAACAGCTGAACTGGATCAAAGTAACAATAGCTACTGATTTAGATCAGTAAGTGAAACCAGGAAACAGGACCAAAAAAAACCCAACAACTTGGCATCGCTGTTCAGTGCTTATGCAGTGAAAAGTAACATGAAAGTTAAGAGAAAAATGCTTGGCTTCTGACAAGTGGACAGTATCCTGAAGGCACGCCTACACCCAGGTGGCACAAAACATGTTTTTCCTTCTGATAAGACACCAGGATCTCTCTGTTTTGAAAAGGAGAGAAAAAAAAAAATTCCCATGATCTCTGATTAACATTCTAACAGAATAAAAAACATATTTCAGAGGACATATCATATAGCTGGCACACTACAGTTTTAAAGATAGCTCTGTGGCTACAGTGCTTAAGACTGCAGAACAGAGTTTTATTAGCAGTCATCAACCAATCAACACAGTCTGCACAGAATATTCATCACCACACCTGTTGCAACTATCACAGAACAGCTTAGGGGTGACCATTCCGAAAAATAAGGCTTAGTACACATATAAAACCACTTGGGAAAGGCAGTATTATTTACATGTGACTGGTGATACCTTGTGTTATTGATCCAGCACAAAAGTATTCACTGTTGGTGATGGGTTCAGACATGCTAAACTAGATAAGCCATCCAACAGTTTAACTGACTGTCTTGTATTTGAGACCTTGTGGGTACCAACCCAGCTCCACTGGGCAGTGAGTGAATTCTGGCCCAGACAGTGGAACAAATCCTACATGTGTAGGTATGGATACGCATAATTTCATAGAGATATTTGTGTTTACCTACAAATGACACAAACGACAGAGTGGTTTACATAGGGAACATATCCAAGCTCGTATTATCAATGTGGAAATTCTGTGACAGATGTCAGGAAAAAGATAGAGTTGAGGGGAGCTAAAGTATTTTTACTAATGTGAAGACGTTGTCTTCTAATATGAAGACAGTGTTTGTGCTTCTTTGGCTTAGCCTTAAAAATACATGAGGGACCTTTGAACCCACATGTCAGTCAATACACAGAAAGAAACAAAACAGACTTTACATTTAGAGATAAGAAGAAACACTTGGAAACTCTGGAATGCTTTTAGTCACTGTAGCAAATCATTTATTTAATCTGGGAAGAATTATGCAGAGAAAGATTATTGGAGAACTGCCATCTAGAAACTGAAGACACATTTTTTCAATTTATGGTGTGGACACACAGGCCTCAACACACACCAGTGTAATTTCAAGTATTAAATGTTAATGTAAAGCACATTCTCCTGGCTGCCCCAAAATGAAAGGGTTAACATGAATTTATGGATAAAATAGGAGTAGAATTACAAAATAATTCTCAGGTATGATGACAGATACAGAAATTCATAGAATCCACAAAATCACAGAATCCTAGGGGTTGGAAGGCACCTTGAAAGATCATCTAGTCAAACCCCCCTGCCAGAGCAGGGTCACCTAGAGCACACCACACAGGAAAGTGTCCAGGCAGGTTCTGAATGTCTCCAGAGAAGGAGACTCCACAACCTCTCTGGGAAGCCTGTTCCAGTGCTCTGTCACTCTCACAGTAAAGAAGTTCTTCCTGATATTCACATGGAACCTCCTACGCTCCAGTTTGCATCCATTTCCACTTGTCCTATCACTGGTCATCACTGAAAAAAGCTTAACTCCATCTTCCTGACACTCACTTGACACTCATACTCTTTCTCCACATTTGTAAACATTGCTGAGGTCACCCCTCAGTCTCCTTTTCTCCAAGCTAAAGAGACCCAGCTCCCTCAGCCTTTCCTCATAAGGGAGATGTTCCACTCCCTTCATCATCTTTGTGGCTCTGTGCTGGACTCTTTCAAGCAGTTCCCTGTCCTTCTTGAACTGAGGGGCCCAGAACTGGACACAATACTCTAGATGTGGCCTCACCGAGGCAGAATAGAGGGGGAGGAGAACCTCTCTTGACCTACTAACCACCCCCTTTCTAATGCACCCCAGGATGCCATTGGCCTTCTTGGCCACAAGGGCACATTGCTGGCTCATGGTCATCCTCCTGTCTACCAGGACCCCCAGGTCCCTTTCTCCTACACCGCTCTCCAGCAGTTCAGCCCCCAACCTGTACTGGGACATGGGGTTGTTCTTCCCCAAATGCAAAGCTCTACACTTCCCCTTGTTGAATTTCATCAGGTTTCTCCCTGCCCAACTCTCCAGCCTGTCCAAGTCCCTCTGAATGGCAGCACAGCCCTCCGGTGTGTTAGCCACTCCTCCCAGCTTAGTGTCATCAGCAAACTTGCTGAGGGTACATTCTGTTCCCTCATCCAGGTCATTGATGAAGATGTTGAACAACACCGGTCCCAGTACCGACCCCTGAGGGACTCCACTAGTCACACACCTCCAACCAGATTCTGCCTCATTGACTTCAACTCTTTGACTTCTTCCCTTCAACCAGTTCTTGATCCACCTCAATCAGATCTGATTGACTGCTGTTCTCTTTCCTCTGTGCATTTAAGGTGGCAAAACATGGCTTTCTAAGGCATAAAGCCTCTCCCTTAATTTCTCCTCCTCTCTCTGTTGTGTTCAATTCTTTTTTTATCAACAAATTTCTCCGTTCCTTCCATAGTTCACAGTGCATGCATTCCCATGCTTCCATACAGGAAATACTGTAAAGATATTAATAATCAAGATATTGTCAAAATACAAAAAGATAATTGTAACTCACCTTGATCACATGAGTAACCACAATGACTACTAAACCAAACTGCATAAATTAAGCATACAGGTTTGGCTCAAGATTTCATTGCTGACAGCTGTCTTAGTATTGTAAGCAGATCTTTATCATACCAGACAAAACCTTAAGATCTCTAAGCTAGGAGAGCTATTAAAATTGTATGAATTGTGTAAGAACAGAATGGATAGCATGAACAACCATCTTTACTGTATTAAAACAGTGGGATCTTGAAAATGCAACAAGAGAGATTGCAGTATTTCATTCAGCAAGTATTTTACTATTCACAAAATCTAAATAGCCTTAGGAGAACACTATTTTCCATTTGTCTATACACTAGAAATGTTGGTGTTTTAATGAAGTATTTAAAATGTCAGGGATTTTAATATTAAATACTCTTTCTCCTCAACTGCCTTCCTGATGTTAGAAACTTTCGTCCTTGTACTTAACAGGGGTGTCTCCCAGTTACACATCCCATTGTGCCTGACGTTGAAAGATTTCTGTGTTCCCAAAGTTCTCTGTCCATAATAGACATTTTTACTAGTTGTAAAGTATTATAAAGCTTGAGACTCTCAAATCATAAAGGTGTTAAAAATTATTTTTTGTACCTTGTCTGTTTCGCCCCATAAGATTCACCCTTTGCCTCTCTGACTATGAGACTACTTGGGGAACAGCAGATTCCCCAATAATCTGAACTCAATGCAAGGAGGATCTTCAGTAAAAATCTCCTTCCGTATTTGCTGTGTTGCTAAATAAAGACAGTCTAAAGGCAGCTCATAACATTCTGCACAAGTACTTGTAGAGGTTAAAGAATTAACCATACTAATGGACTATCCAGCAAAACACTACAAGTAAGTTACTACGGTGTTTTCACTATCACTGTTATTTTTTCTTTTAAGTGATTTTAAATAAAATGGCACACAGGCACAGATTTCAGAAATGTGAATTTTATTGAGATTTATTCCACAGAAATTTTAAATACAAGAGATTAAATAGAAAGTCTTGTCAAGTGAGACTCCGTGAAACTAAGTTCCAATCACTGAGCAATGTCTGATGGAATTGCTAATTAGATCACATATTTCTCCTTAGCTGTAGAACAAGGAATCACACCACTGATTCCACTTTTCATCTGCAGAACAAGTTTTCAATCCCTTTTGTAACTGGTTAGTACAGTACAAGGTACAAATTCCTACTGATGCTGAACAGAAACATTTACGTATTTATAAGCTAATATATGCCTAGGGAAAAAGAGCCTCCAACTTTTATTTTTCCAATATTTATCATTCATTCCAAAACAGATGGTAGGAGGTAAGCCAGGTTATCTCACACTTCTTGTGATGGGTTCAGTGGCAGAGGCCCAAACAGCCTCGTATGCAGCAAGAGTATCTATCCCACTGGCAGCCAGTTTTTCCCACTCAACTCCTTTTTTCTCCTTGGAACCAATCCAGCCCAGTTCAGCTCTTTTGTAGGAACTGAGGAACCAGTATTGATTTCCCATTTAAACCAATCTTGCATGAGCCCACCACTGCCTCCCTTGCTATGAATAGGGGGAGCACCGGAGGAAACCAGCTGCAGCATTTTCAACGCGGAATTGCTTCTTCGAGCTGGACGTGAGCTGAGTTGCAAATCAGAAAAATAAAAAGCAAAAATGGCAGTGCAGATAGGCTTCCTTTTCAAGTCTGATACACATTCAGCACTGCCTTCCTAGAGAGGATTCTCGGAAAACAGGGAATTTGCTTGTTAGAGCGAAAGAAGGAGATTCTTATTACAGGCTTCAGTGCAGTTGTCAGCCAAGATAACAAATCCTTGTACCAAAGTGGCCTTAGCACAGTGAGGCAATGAGGGCTTTCTTAAAAAAAAAATCAAAATTTTTTACAAAAGTGTAAAAATCTGTTGTAAGTGTCTTTACTGAGTGTTTATGGTTTTAAGCTGAAGACTGCAGTGATGGATGCTGTTTTCAGGCTCTGTGCCATGGAACTTATGTTACTGGATTCTGAGTTCTCAGCAGGTGTCCACTGTGCTTGGGAAAATAATACCTCCTGCACAGATATTTTTAGGGACTAGCAATAAAGTTTTCCCACATGCTTTAAAGGAGAATTTAGTTCTAATAACATTCGATACAAACTTTCCAAAGTCAGTTGGCAATAAGCTTCAGATATCTAGGATGCAGCTGCTGAAAACTGGAATGTAGTTTGGTAAAAACTGTGAGTATATCCTGAATTCTAACATAGCAATCAAATACAATTCTGAATTGTGGATTGAAAGTCAGAGACAGACTATTTGACCTCGACCTGAAATTACCAAGCTAGCCTATAAACCAAACTTTTTGAGATCTTACTCAAAATGGCTTAGCAGTTCTCTGACCTAATTCATTCACTCTCTGTTCTTAGCTGTTCACAGTCTCTAAAAAGTGGATTCTATATCTGGAGTATGTCAGGGACAAACTGTAGGAAGCTCTCACATGGAAACAGGATACCTCATTCTTCTGGCATATCTCAGCAAAACACTTACAGTAAGTATCCCCAGGCACTACTTGTTTCTGATTTTCCCTGAGAAACAAGCCACCAACCCCAGGTCATGACTGTTCTCACCCCACATAAACCCCATTGATGCAGTGAGATTACTGCACCAACTGTGATTAATAAAGACTGAAAGAACAATTTGCAGTAGCTTGATGGATGGAGCAATTTCAAACTCGTATCACCTGTATGTAGGAAACAAGAAGCGACTGCAGCTTCCTCTCTCAGCCTCCCCACTGCTCATTTTCAGGCTTTTGCAGCCTAATGAACAAAGATAGAAGCTGCCTCTACCCAGAGTTTTCAACTAATGTGGGGAAAAGACCATTTCTTTTCTATGTTGCAAATACATGGAGCAATTAGACAAAATGGAGTCCATGAGGATACTTCTGAAGTTTAGCTGTCAGCAACTTTTTCTTTAGTTATATGTTCCTTGTCAGAGAACTTTATGCAAAAAGATTTCCCAAGAGAAAGAAACTGAGAGTTAGGTAGATTATTTTCATGTACTGGAATCAATAACCTGTGTTTGCTTGGTGAGTGGTCAGAAGACCAAATACTTGGAATTTTCAATTCTCAGGTATCCCCACCTGGGAATAATTAGCAGCCTAAGCTGCTGGCTTGATTGATGAGGCTGCTAAGTGATTATTTCTCCAATTTTCCCTGATTACAATTCTCGCAGACTAGGGTCAGTGAAAAGATAACTTCATTTTCAGTTTTCAGGATAGTGATACTTAGATTCTTTCTGCATTTATTAATATATTTTATCTGCATTTTTCAAATTTGGAGGCACTGCTGAAAAGGTAAAAGACTTTACAGTGATTTTTGTAGGAGGTTTGATGAATTTGTGGCATCTGGTAGAGATTAGAAAGAATGACAGAATAGGTTCTGCCTAGCCGAAAAAGAGTCTGAGGAGGAGGCACAAGTAATATTTGAAGAGAGTGAGAAAGTTGTGGATGGAGAGATGAACATCAGAGCTTTATTTGAGATGTAGCGCCCAGTGAGAGAAAGGAGGAGTAGGAACAAATGTCAACAGAACAAACCAACCTTTGCTTTTTAATGTAGTCATAAAAAACTTAGGTGTGGATAAGGAATATTTTAAAATGTGCCTCAGATACAAAATGTCATTTACGTCTGCTGGAAGAAAAAAAGACTGTTGCCTGGGGCTATGCTAATTCTTTAATGTGATGGCATTACAAATGTCAACAGAACAAACCAACCTTTGCTTTTTAATGTAGTCATAAAAAACTTAGGTGTGGATAAGGAATATTTTAAAATGTGCCTCAGATACAAAATGTCATTTACGTCTGCTGGAAGAAAAAAAGACTGTTGCCTGGGGCTATGCTAATTCTTTAATGTGATTGCATTCCTGTTCCCAGAGCTCTGCAAGCTTTCCAGGCTGCCAAGCGTGCTTGGCGCCCATGTCTTCAAGCACTATTCCTGCAAGGCTCCTGAGTACATTTTCATTTTAATGGGTTCCTAAGTCAAGCATCTCTGGCAAAGTCGCCCTACTAAAAAATGAGCGAGAGCTCATGCAAGGGACAATGACATTCTTTAATATTTACTGCACTAAAAATAGCTTTTAAAAACAATACAAGGCATACAGAATGTTCTCCTTGTTCAAAAATGGCTGCTTTCAACAGCATTTGATGGATGCAGTGGGCTCTTGGTGAGTACAGTTAATATATTCTCTCTATATATTCCTTCAGTAGTAAAGAGCAAATTGCTTAATATGTAATCTTGAGTAAATGTTTCCCCAGTTACATTCACGTTCTCTTCCTGATATGCTTTATTCCTGTCTGAGTATTTTTCTCCTTTTAATACTTCTCAGCAGGCTGGGTTTACGAGCCTATGAAAGCAAAGAGCAGGAAGCATCTTCTTCTGAAGCCAGCTGCAGTGGGGAACTTCCTGAATAGCTGACCGAGTGCTGAACGGTAATCGTGCAAAGAGAAGAGTAAGAGAAACAAAACAAGACAAAATCACCTTTGTTTTCCAAAAAACTTAGAAAGGACCAACACCACACAGAAAGAGACAGAGAAGGAAAGAAAAACAGGGAGCGTGAACCCACAGTTTTTTTTCATTTTTCATTCTAACATCATTTCAACCACAAAGAATGACAGTATAGATGATCAAACAACTGTTTGCTAATGCATTATAGATAGTCATACACAATATGGCAGCTTTAAACTTGTATATTTACCCACCATGAATACAAAATATACTAAGAGTGACAGGTAATGTAGCCAAAGCTTCTACTCTCTGTAAACATCTGTGTACTATGAATTATAAATGAGAGTCTTGTGTCCAAAGGTAGCAAGTAATGTGGATAATGCCATCTGAGTAAATGAATAAATGTGAAACAGATGCTTTTTGCATTCAGGGCACACAGGTACAGCCAGGAAGCCACCAGTACAGATTATGGATGCTGGTGAGCCAGCTGTTGTCTGCATCCGGTGCCAGGTGCATTCCTACCTGGACTGCACTGAGCCAGTAAAAAAAGCCTTTGTCTTACTTGTTTTTGACACGTTTCCAGAAGGATAAAGTATCTTCTTGTGTAGATTCCTAAGGTGCTTGGATTTCCTCCAGGCTTTCCTAAAAAATAAAATTGACAAAGGACTCTTCTAATAACATTGCCAGAGGTGGAGAAATTGCCCAAATCAAACATTTAATTTTAACAGTCATAAAATACTTTTTTTTCCCCTTTAATTTTGCTTTTTATGCAAGTGTCTCAAGTCTCTTCTGGTTTGCTAATATTTTTTATCCAAACAAATATTTTGCCACAAAACCAGATTACGTGGCATAAGAAATCACTTCTAGAAAAGCACTGAGTTGTTTTTTTTTAAATACATGAGCTTGGACTCTGGTTAGGGAACTGGTGGGTTTTTGTTATCAGTACAGACTGTCCCCTTGATACCTCAGAGGTAGGTTGCACTCCCCAGATAATATATTACGGCCAACAGCACTGACAGGCAGTTTTCACTTGTGAGACACAGCTACTGCTAGTCTTTAAAGTTCAAGGAAGTTCATAATGTGATTTGGGTTTATTGCTCTGGCAACTCTCCTTTTTCTGTCTAATGCTAGGTTTGAGCTGTGTACATTTCCGTGTTTGCTGAAGAAAGACTTCTGTCCTTTTCACTTGTAAAAAGGAAGCCCTGGGTCCCATTTCTCTGCAGGTTTCTCCTTAAGGAGTTACTTATATCCTGTAGGATGGGAAAAACAGTAGTTTCCAAGTACGTAATTAAAGTGTATACAGTTTGAAGAAGAAAACGAAGAAAGGCAGTAAGAGAATATGCCTTTATTTCTTGTTTAGTCTCAGTAGTGTGAACAGTAAAAAATTCTAAAAAGGAAAACGTTCCAGGACCAAATAGCTGTACATATTCTATAAAGTAATTTCACTGTCTCTTGCATAACTGAACATTTCAGAGATAGAAAGTATAATCAGAGATTCATGTAAAGTTTTAGAAAAGACTGAAGGATAAGATACAGCTTCTGAGAACTTACCAAGATGATACTCCAACCCTTAATAGAATTAATCCAAAACTACCAAGGCAGTCATTGCAGTAATCGCACAGCATTTTCTTAGAAGTAAGCTACTTTTCTGCAGGTCCAAATACCCTTATCTCTTCAAGCTTTTTGGTGTAGGAGTGGTCTGTCAGGGGCTTTGCCTGCCATTGCCAGGCTTTTGTTTCTTACTGAGGCTGATCCAGAGTAATACAGATGATAGCCTAAGAGGAATTCTGCATTTATGCAGGTTTTTTAAGAGAAGTGAGCTTTGCAGCCCAGTAACAAAGCTAGAAACCTTTAAACAAGAACAATACAGCTCCTTCTCTCTACTATCTTTCTTTCTTTTCCCTTTGTTTCATTTGCATTTGTGCAAAGTCAGCATAAAACACTGTCATTGTTCCAGTTTGTCACTGCTACCTCCCAATTTTTCATGCTGTTTGCAAAAGTGGAAATGACAGTACACCTCGCGGGGGGGTGCAACAGTAAGATACATGTAATCCAAGTAAAAGGGACAACCAAGCCATGCACAGTCTCTTTAATGACCTATTGTTGCCATTGTGATATTCCAGTATTTTTAACCTAGTAAAGACAGCAACTCCTTACAAGTTACTAGTTTTGACTTACAAAGCAAAGAAATTTCAAACTATACAACTTTGAAAGCCATAATACTGCCTTCCAAAAAGCAAGATTTTATTTAGAATTAGTGAATTTTAACTACAAAAATACCATTAATCCACAGATGGCTTGTTTCTATTTTTCTCCATGCCCTCTTCTTTCCTTCAGCAAGCTACCCTTGGGGGTGGGGGTGGTGGTGGTGTCTGTGTAGGTTGGTAAGAAGTTTGAGAGGTAATTTGCAAAGTGGTAGTTTCTGGTAATGAAGCCTGCTACCTTTGCCCAGGTCTCTCAGTATGATAAAATTGTTTCAGAATGTTAATTACTGAATAATCAGATTCCCTTGGAAATGGAACCTCAGCTTTTACTGAAATATGCTATTCATAAATTATATCAGAGCTGTAGTACGGTCAAAACAACAATTATACTAGAAGAACTCATGCAGTCTTTTCTTTGGGATGAGACTCAATCTCCAAAGAATTAGAAAATCATCTATGATGCACAGCCAATATGGAGACATCCGTCCCATTGGCCTCTATTATCCGAATGGAAATGAGAAAACACTTCCATTACATTTTGCAGTGATCCATGCCTTTCTCTTTTTAAGTCAATAAACTATGTCTTTCACTGTTTGTGCATGTGTACAAAAATGACCTTTTGCAATCTGGCTGCTGAGACAGGTGCTGAGAGAAGTGGAATGGGAATTGTAAAAAGACATGCAAACCCTTCTTTACTGCCAGGCACATCCTACCATGGAGTAACGAAATGAGGCCTGCAAAGTCTCTTGCTACACCTAATTTCTTCTTGTTCTTTGTAGCACCAATCAGAATTCCCTTCCCAAATCAGTTGCCCCTCATCAGTTTAATTGAGGTTGATGCTCAGACCACAGAAGAAAATATTGAAGCAAAAGCCCCTCAAGGGGCAGTTGACTTCTGTGGGAGTCCAGTCCTCATCATCACATCCTATGTCTACATACAGCCTGTTCAAAAACCTCCTGAAAAGAACACAAAATCATATTGATTCACAGAAGAGAGGGTATCAGGGGGGCACTCAGTGCTTGTTCTCTCACTTTCAAAAAGAAAAAAAAAGAAAAAACCCCAAGACTTCAGAAAAAGTACTTTGAAACTGGTGAAATAATCTTCTAAATAAACCACCAGAGGGGAATACCCACAGTCACTGAGGACAGCGTGCTGTTCGGCGTATCAACAAAAATACATTTGGCCTGAGGCAATGCTGAGGGCAAACATACCCCAGATGGACTGGAGAGGCCCAAATACCTTCAGAGATGAAAATTTAATTAGAGGAAATGTCACCGCAGTGAACAAAAGGTTTGCTTTAGTGATTTTTCATCATTGTTTACTACAAGTGAAGTATAGTTTTAAGTGTTAGGACAGGCCAAGTACAGAAGTATACTTAAGCACTGGAATGGAGATGAAAGGAAGAAATGTTGAAGGTCAGAGACAATCATCCACACTTGAGGATTGATAAAAAGGAGTAAATGATCAAATATTTACAGATTGCAATTTTTAATTGCTTCAGTGATGTCAGAAGGTGACAAAAGGTGTCAAAGGTGCTGCTTCTAAGCCACTGAGTAGGAAAAACTGACCTTATGCTGTTGACCGGTTCAGGTTTTAGGTTTTTTTTTCTCTTGCTACTGTGGAATTCTGAGCATGCTGGAAGGCCTGGATCTCTCAGAAATATGCAGTCATCCCCAAAAGATGAGATGGCTCACTGCCTCCTCACCTCTTTGATAATCCACTGTATAATAGTAATTCTGATTCTTGCACAAGTCAGGGGTGAAATTGTTGGAAAAGCAATACAGGAATTGTCACAGCAGAGTCCCAAAAAACCAGCCCTCTTAAATGAAAATATGTGAGTCCTAGCATGAATTCCAAAAGCTGTCTGGGATAAATTCAGAGAAAATAAGACATAGCAAACATTACAGAAAGTCTGTCATTTTATACTATGTTCTGCATTTGGATTTTACAACTCCAGAATGCAGAGTTGAGATTTTTGGTAAGTGAATATTTGTATCTTTTTTCCCATTCAGCCTTCATTTTGTATTTTCCACAAAAATGTTCTCCAGTTTGCAAAATGAAATAAT
The DNA here is from genome assembly GCF_000747805.2 of Chaetura pelagica. NCBI lineage: Eukaryota > Metazoa > Chordata > Aves > Apodiformes > Apodidae > Chaetura > Chaetura pelagica. The sequence goes on along the minus strand of NW_009952533.1, from coordinate 4,380,522 downwards.
CACCTTAATTGCAAGGTTGCACAGCGTGATTTTCCCATCCTAATATCAAAATACTGATAATATAGCACTATTTTTATTTGCTATTATGTAACAGGAACTACATACTATTATAGATGGCAAAAATAATAACTATAGAAACAGTTATTATTATGAAATCTATCTCTCTCAGAGGCCATACCAACTTAACTCAATCTTCTTAAGAAGATCAAGGAGACCTATACCTGTAGACAAGTGGAGATGAGAGTCATTAAAGTGACTAAGCAAAATTAAAATGAAGAAAGCATTATGCAATGATACACAATTTTGTCTAGATCAGTATACTTATTTGGGCTTAAAACAAGCTACTGTTTTGAGATAAAGAGCTCATTTGCCTGTATCCATTGTATTTCAGTAAAGAATATTTTTTCTCTTTTGCCTTATTAGATCTTTGCTAGATCCTTTGGCTTTTACTCCTGCTGTTGTGATGTGTTCTTCTGGATCAGATACAACTGTATTTGGATGGATTTGGTTTCTGTAGAAGGTACTAGAGAATTTGAAGATACTAGGGAATACTTTAGATACTTGCTGAAGGTACTAGGGAATATTCACACTGATTTTAGCAGAGTTTGGATCAATCTTACTGAAGTATCTTACTGACTTACTAAGTTTACTCGGTAACACATGTCTGAAGTTCAGGTACTTGATTTTGGCCTCTCTTGGTGCTATTGCTTAATATCACCTGTTATTCACACTTAATATTCTGGCCCAAATTATCTCCCTAAATTTCAGCTGCCTGGAGGCAGTAGGATTTTTACTACATTGACTTTTTAGTCCTTACTCTTTACCTCACTTGCTTCCTTGTTTTATTTACTTTTTCTTTTTCTTTCTTTCTTTTTACTAGATATAGTTCTACACAAAGTCCAGAAATTTGTTGATTGAAGCCAAAGGGCTTGCCCAAATGCAGGCTCTAAAAGCACTTGCTTGAAACCTGTGACAGAAAGTCCAACTAGCCTCTGATTAGGCAGCTTGCCACACTAAGCATATATTGACAAATCTTGGCAACCAAATATGACAAATCAGTTTTCTTGCCATCCTCTGTTACAGATGGTAATTTGGAAAAACACCCAGAGAACAGAAATATACCATATGTAAAACAAAGCCTCTCTTTTTATTTTCAGGTTCACAGACTACCAGCTTAAGATTTCAAGGTATTTATTATTTTTATAATTCAAGATGAGCAAATGCATTGATATACATATGCATCAAAATTATGGAACACTAAGAAAGCAATACTGTGCTTAATGGGGATCTGATCGTGTTATTGATGCCATGGACTTTTTGATGATCCACTCAGGGTATACAAACTGAAAGGACAAATTTCATCTTTTTACCAGCACCCAGGGAATGGAAGTACTGAGACCAATAATGTCAGATTAAAACATGTATAATGTGTGTTTAAAAAAATACACTACCAAGATAGATTGATACAGGAGTAAATTACAGAGATTCTGAAGAGATATTAAAGGCACAATAATGTAGCATAGACATCTATTTTACCATTTCAGTCTTACCAAAAGGCTGTTGATAATAAATTCATCTTCAGCTGGACAACTCTGAAGGGGAAGCTAATTCTCTGTGTAGCCTTCTTCCTCCTCTGCTTATCAACAGAGTAGATTGCCACTTACTACGCACTGATTGCACACTTGAAGTCAGCAGAGTCTGTGAGACAAATAAACCTCCTTAATCAGATGTAGGTGACATTCCCTGCAGAGAGAGAGGAAACAAACATGAGTAGAAATATGTGTGGGTATTTCCACATGTGATCTCTTATTGCATTTCTTACTAATAATTGCTTTTCTGCAGAAAACCTTTATTAAGTTATTTCCAGAGCAACTGGGTTAGGACAGAGAAAAACAAATGCCTGAGAGTAAAACAAAAATGCATAAATAGGCTCATAGATGACTCCTTAGTAAGAAAAAGAATTTATAGATACAAAACATTTCTAGTTTTTTATCACGTAACAGTGGAGCTGCTTACATGATTTTTCAAAATATTCCAATGATTTCTGCACTGCCTGAACCATCTTGTGATGCTTCTATCTACACCGAGCAGTACATCACTCCCAAATATATGATCAAAGTTCATTAAGATCACAAACAGTGGCAGGTAACTGCCCAATAACAAGGCAGCATTGCAACATACCACTAAATAAGTGAGATTGCTCACATTATGTAGAAAGTAGGAGAAGGTGAAAGGCAGGTGCAATAGTTTGCAATGCAACATGAGTAAGATTTTTATATCCCTGCCATAAGGGCCATATCCTAAAAAAGCTCCTAAGTGCCAAAACCAGGATGCATGAGAACTTTTGGCATATAAGTCCAAAACTTCACTCTGAAATAAACCCACTCACCATCTGCATAAATCTAAAGGTAATGAGTCTCGCTTAGGTGCTCTCATCTTAAGTTTCCCACAGACCCAAACTCTTTTTATCTATCTTTAAAAAATGACTGACATTTTTCCCTCTTATGCATCTCAGCATAAGCATCCAAATACACTAATGTCTTTTACCCAGTGTACACTACCACCAGCATGGTGGGGTTTTTATTTTTCTCTTAATATTTTTTCATTCCAGGATATGTAATCACAGGTATATTTTTAATATATCAACTTTACCACTTTTACCTGCCAAAAACTCAATTAAAAGAAGAAAAAAAACCCCCACACATGAACATCTGCAGTCTAGTATTCTGGCTTACGGAGACTTTCAACTGCATAATTAAGCAGTTAACAAATAAAAGCTTTTCATAATTAGAAGCTGCCTGAGAATAGAGTTACGTGTACAGGCAGGTTTGCTTGCTTGTTTATCTGCCAGTTCCTAGGAGCAGAGCTTTGCATGAAGATAGGGAGGAGGAAACTATTACATGTGGCAGTTTGCTCATTTGACATTGTATATGGAACTCCATGTGCTGGTGGGTACACAAATGTTGTAATTTCCTCTAAGATTTTATTTGGTTTTTTAGATTGGTTTCTAGATTATATTTATAACTGTGAGGTGAAGAATTAGCTTAAGAGAAAGAACTATTGCTGGCCCACATTCTTCCTTCATATATTTATAGATCAAATCTGTACATCCAGAGTTCCTGAAAACCTCCAGGTTTCGGAACCATGTCCAGGCAGTGAGCACACCACCATCTAGTAAAGACCAGTAGTCCTCAAATACGGATAGTGAATGAATCTGATCTTAAGAAAAATCTTAACAAACCTTACAAGAATAATTTACTCATAAATCCTTTAATATGAAATTCACCTCAGCAGATAAGCCCAAGCACTGACAGTGACATCACCTGGAGGAACTTTAACCCAGCTATGACAATTTAAACCAGGAAGCAAATAATTTCTCACAGCTAAATCAGAGGCCTGAGTTTTAGACACAGCTCTTCTGTGGCTTCTCTACATGTCTGCTTTTGCCCATGTGCTAATTGAAATAATTACATTTTGCTATCAGAAAGAGAGTTAGGAAACTTAGTTAGTGTCTGTAAAGCAAGCTGAGTTGCTCAAGCAGAATATACTACTAAAGTGCAACATATTCTGTCATATCAAATAAACATACTTTGACATGGATTGAATAAAAATGCAGCCCATAGTTTGAAAATAAGCACTAACACAAGCCATTAGATAATTCTTCTTACACTTGGCAGAAAAAAGTGTTGTAAAATGTCTTGGTAGAAATCATACACAAAATCAGATCACCTGATCTGAAGACTTTGCCAACAGAAATCACTTGGATTCAACTTGCAGCATAACTGTGGGCTAGAGGAACTGGAGGCTGATATTGACACTGACAAAAGAATAACCAAAACTGACTGGCAAAGCTCTGTGTCTCCCCAGATTCCTGTTATTTCCTTTTGCAAAGAAAATTATGCTTATGGCATCACTGAAAGCTAGAAAACATATTCTCAATGAAAGAAAGAGAAAAAAACCATCATAATGTAAACAAGTTAGTAATATTTTTATAGAAATCGCAGGTATCTGGGGAGCAAAATGTAGAAACAGAATTAGTGTTGAAATGTGTCAGCCTGGAAAAAAAGAGTTACAAGAGGCTCCTGTTGGAGGACGAGTACCAGTGAAGTGGAGGTATTCAACTATGTGCCCTGCACAGAAAAATTAAAGAAAAGCAATGGTGCAGAATTTATTGTAGGCTAATGGTATGAAAGACTGTAAGAGGCAAAGAAGGATGACAATATATGTGCAGAGAGGTTTCTGTGCTCTTGGTATTAATACAATTCAGTGTGGACAACTGAGCTAGGGATGACAGCACAAGAGACAGTGGGAAGAAGGTTGTGAAAATGGAAATGAGCATGATAAAGAGAATAGTAATAATGTAAATAGTTTACTGCAAAGAGGTAAAGAAATGGGAAAATCTGAAGCCAATAATTCTGAAAGAACTGGTGCATAGGATGGCAGGCCCAGTAATAAGGATTTCAAGTAAATCTACCAAGTGACTGAAGAATCCCAGCAGTACTGCCCATGGTAAAGATCATGTTAATTACAGCCCATGGGTCTAATGTATGAAAAAAATTATAAAGCATTAGAGTAGACTTAAGAGGAATAAATAATTGCAAACACACATGCGAAAGGAAAAAACCCCCAAAACAGCTAAACCCCCAGAAATTCTGTATTCACAGTGTACAGAATCTACCAAACATTCGGGTATCATTACACTGTCTGATACAGGACTGTGTGACAAGTAATGAATTAAAGCAAGGGATGAGACTTAGTTGAAGACAGCAAAGTGAATGAGCTGCTATTTGAATGGCAGCATATTAGTATATATTAGCATACATATGAGCATATTAGTATGTGTTCCTAATTTACTATCTATAAACCCAAAGTAAATGTAGTTTCTTCCAATCAAAGTTCTTTTATCCTACCTAAGGTAACAAATACAGCTATGAATTGCTTACGGTTGGTCTAGCTGACTGATCTCTACCTGTGATGATCTTGGTTCACATCTCCTTTCCCACAACTAATGTTATTCTGCTCACTGTCTTTTCACTAGCTAAACTGAATATTCATTGCCTTCAGTTCTTACTAAAGTTACATATATTCTTGTCTTAATTTTTAAGGTAATGCAATGATATTTCTTTCATAACTTTATACTGTGCAAAACAATAAGATTTTCTACATAAGAAAAAATCCTAGGTCTGTACTATTCTTGACTATACAAAGAAATCAAGTGTCCATTGCCAAGTTTCAACAGAGCCAGAAACAACTTCTTCACCCACTTAGGAAATATTACTAGTACATTACTTGGACTTACCTGCTTTTCTATGCTTTTCCCTTTTAATTTTGAGTGGGGATGGTGTAGTGTTTTAGTGGAGTTAGTGCTCTGTTACATTTTGAACAAATAACTTTTAACATTTCTTAACTTTCAAAGAGTTCTTTCACCTGTCAGGCAATCGCTTTTCTGCATGTCAAGATCTCAGCCTTTTTTTGCAGTTGGTTGCATCAAATGTCTTCTTTCAGTCTGATGCTGTCTTCTAATTCCTCCTCTATTCAGCCAATCTGCTGCACTCATTCCTAAGTAGTTAAGTTTCGGATTGTTAAACTTACTTTGATTTAACCTTCAGACCTGCTTTCTTTCTAAATTCAATCATCTCCAATACCCAGACTGAGCTTTTTCCTTCTTTCAGGTCTTTTCTTTCTTCCTAAAGAAGAATGTCAGCAATTGCTGACACCTCAAAGTTTTCTTATTAATCTTCACAAGTAGCATTTAGATCTCACTTTTCCTTCATTATTGACAAAACTGAAATCTGTTATTGATGTTAGAAATGTATCATTCCTTCAGTAGATTTATGTCAGGGTTTCCACAACTTTATTTTTAAGACTAAAGTCTCAAATATCTAGTAATCCAAAGCACAACAGTAAGTGGGTAAGTGTCCAGTCAGGGTCGTTCCCAAAGAACCAACATGTCCATGAAGTCCACTTCCACTCTCATGAAAGACAGGAAGTGTTACTACCTGTGGCCAACCCGGTTCTACTTTCTGCTCACTTCCTTTCTCTCACTCTGAAAGGATGTGGCATTCTTTTACTCATCCCTACTTTGTGGGAAGTCATGACAAATTAGAAGCCTATTGTGAGAACTGGAGTATTTAGATTGGTAATAATTTGTAAATATTTCCACTTGTCAGATTAGGGTGTAAAAAACCCCACCATTGTGCTTTTCATCAGAATTAACACATCTCATGGACAGTAGTTATGAACTCATTTGTAGCAAAGAGTTGCTCTTGGAGATTTCTGATTCTGTTGGTATCTCCAGTGCACAGTGAGTGCTCTGCCAAAGTGGTAAAATGACCCTCAACCAATTACCTCCATTCTGTTGTACCCACACGCTGCTTCTTAGCTGCTCTAGATAATCTTTTATTAGTAATAAGCTTTCTCACCTTCTGAAATGTTTAGTTGTCCCAGCTACCTTTTTCTTTTTCAGGGTTTCAATCCAACAGCCATAACACAGCCTTCTGTTCATTCTGTTGCCAGTAAAAGGTGTAGCAAATACCCAATGCCAGCAACCTTAACATAAGCAAAGCAGGTTGAGATTGCACATCAACAACAGCAACAAAAAACCCCCCCACAAAGGTAGAAGCACAGATACAAAAAAGGTATGTGCTTGGAGACACTGTATGGATACTTACCATGAGTATCCCATGGTCTCTTTTTGGAGACTTAAAAGTTAGCTCCACCAGGTGAAAGTAAAGTAGCATTTTCTCTGCAGAATATGGCTCTTTCCTAGAGGAACTCATACAAAAGTCATCCTGTCCTATTAAATTTCCTAACTATTTGAATACTGGCATTCAAAAATGAGTGATGGAAAAGAACCTCTATCCTAGGAGCATGTTTTCTAAACCAGAAACAAATTTACATTGATATTTTCTTTTGATTTTTAGAAAAGAAAACACACTCTGATCATATTACTTGTGTCCTTTGCTGCTAATAGAGTACACAGCAATGAATCTGAGGCCTTACTTTCCTTTTACCTTGCCCCAGGTATTTAAAATCTTTTTATCTTCATTTCCTTTTCCCCTCTTTCATCCTTACTTCGTATTTATATAACTTTCCTTCAAAGCTCCCTGGTGTCTCCATCTCATCTCAGGTGTGTATCTTGCCAGTTTCCTCACATAAATTACTTACAAATTCCATTGTAAAGTCTGCCCACCTAGTAACAAGAAATTAATTGCTTTATTTTTATTGTTCTTTTTAACTTTGGAGAATGTAAATGGAAATACATGTTTTAAAGTATTCATGAGAGGCTGACTATCAGTCTCTACGGGCACTTCTTCCAATTCATTTTATGTTTTCATTGTGTGCTTCCAACATAGGATTTAGCTTTGACAAATGTAACTTCAACAGCTTCCTTCTTCTAAAAAAAGGTGATAAGCAAAAGTTGGATTTTATTTTTTTTAACAGCATAGAAGCTTTACACTGAAACCATATGTGGTGTTTTTACTTGGGACTATGTAAAGATTCCTTGGTTTTAACTGACATCAATTCACATACACCATACAACATGATTTTTTCTCTGTGAATATTGATTTGAGCTTGTTGCTTATACAGACTCACTTGTATTTATCATTTTATTTGTTTTGTGAGGAACGATGGAAAAGGAAACATTTGTTGGTTGTGCAAATGCCCGATTTCTCAATTGGCTCACAAGAAAAAATGCTTTGAATGAATCTGGTTTTTTTCTAATTTCTCATATTTTCTTTCTTTAATATAAAATTTTAAAACACTCCTCACTTGGGTAGAACTTGCAGTTATGGAAAGACAGTGAGATTTAATAATTAATCTGAAAATTATAATATTTAGGTGAATGAAGAAGTGGGTGGGTGTCAGATAAGACTTCCATACCCTACGCCAGTGAATGATAAAGTATGGATCAAAGTTAATGCAGGATTATTAAAGGGATACTGAGACATCTAAAGAGCTCTGAACTGTTTCATCTTACAGGGCTGAGCTGCTCTGTTAGGATGCAAAGATTCTTTCAGCCACTAACCTGGTGTTTTTCACATCATAGATACACTCCCCAAGCTCCATAAATCCTGTGATCTGAGGCACAGGGAGTGTAGGAGTGGAGAAAGCAAAGAAGAACACTTACCAGAATTTCTTTGCTTTTCAGAAACTTTTGCAAATACAGATACGAACATCTATGCTCAGCAACAACTCTTCTGGATTTGATAACTTCCTCTGGATTGAATGTGTTCTTTCCATGACTTATATTTTGGAGGTTAACCAATAGAAGCCAGAGCCTTAGGTAGCTCAAGGCTCTCTGAAAGGTAGATGAATAGTGCACAAGTTTTTTAATAAGAGCACCTGTAAATTAATTTTCATTTTACTCTCACACTTCTAGACTGTGAAATCCTCCTTGTTTGGGTAACTTGAGACCCTTCCACACCGGAAGAGTGAATCAGGTGACAAACAGGAACCTACAGGGAGCACTGGCAAACTGGACAACTTTTTGAAACAAAAATGATGACAGCTCCAATTTGAAGGCACTCAAAAAAATAAATATTAAGACAGTTAATCTTTATTCACAGCATTCTCACAAATTAAAGGTTAAAATCAGGCAGTGCAAGCTCACTAGCAGTTGCCAGCTCATATTTAAAAGACTGTCACATCAAGTTATTCTTTTGAGATAATGTCATTACACTCACCCTATACACAAATGTTGCTTATTTCCCTTCGCTGTTTATTCAGCTTTGTGGAAGTAATTAGCAAAGGGCTGTGATTGACTCAGAGAAAATCGAAGACATAAAACAGGAGCATGATGTGAAATGAGATTTCTATTATCCTATTTACACCTTCGTCTTACATTTCACTATACAAATCAGAACTAGGAGAAAATAGTGGCATTTTTTAAGATACTTAGTAATCTTTTCCTCTTCCTTCATTTTTATTTCACATTCAAAGTCTTTTCTGCCCTCTGTCCTTTTTCCACTTAGTTGCCTCTGTTCACAGCACTTGTGTTCTATCTAAATATTAGACTCTGAGTTCCCAGAGCTAGCTAAAAAGCTCTTAAATGTTCCTTAAAGCTACTACTGCAGATTTTTCCATCCATTAGTTGTCCTGACATGACTATTCTTAGAGCAGTAGTGAAATGAACGAGCTCAGAAAAACAACAATTTCAAGAATGGTAATTCTTATTTGCTGTTGTTCTGTTTTAGCCATATAAGCACAGCATAAGTAATTGATCCAGCATATTTTAGAACGGGGTTCAGGAGGTCATAGAAGAAGGAACATGACAGCAGAGGTGGGGTATGGCAGTGACCTCCAAAACTGGCTTTATTCTCAGAGATTTTAACAGAGAAGCTCACCTTCCAACTTAAGTTCAAACTGCTTCAAGTATGAACTTACCCTCCCTCTTTTGCTGCTTTTCCTGCCATCCCTGGGGCTTCCTTCAAATGAAGCATTAAAAAAAACCCCAACAAACGATGCAATTTACAGGAAACAAATGGCTTGTGATTCATAGCCTGATCTCCTGCTTCATACTTAATTGATTCCAGTTAGGCGAAGCAGGACAGTAGTATTCTGCATTTTATGGCCTAACAGAAATGTCAGCCATCTGTTTGCACCTGCTGAAGTTGCTGTGGGTAAGTATTACGAATCCTGTAAGTGCCTGGGCTTGGATTTTTAAACTGAGAAAGTGTTTTCTGTTGATGACTGTCAACATGAAGGCATTGGTAACTGATGCTAGAGACATGTTTGAGAGGGAACACTCTCTCCAGTATGAACAACACCAACATTTTCCTCTGTACCTCACCTTCAGAAGGACTGAACAGACATTGAGTTCTTGCAATTTTGCTATTAAGTTCTGGTGAATGAAGTACAGTGTAGAGTCTATATTGCTTGGGACAGATGGGAAATTTGCATGTCATAAAATTCATAAAAAAGTGGTTGGTGGTGCTGTCTCAAGAAAATAATTACATAACGATTACCTCCTTTGAGAATACCAACAGACTATGTTAGAGAACAGCCAGTCCTCTGATTTACCTAATAGTGAGTTTTCAGATGCTTGACATCCTTCAGGTAAGATGTTTTGTATTGTTAACTTGCTCCTTTAACTTACAGTTTTAAACCCCAGCTTTACATGTTTAGGTGCTTTGTGTAAGTGAGCAATCCAAGTTATGAATCCTGATTCAAAGATTTGCTCTAATTTAGAAGCCGATTATTTTCTTCCAATATTTCTTACTAAAGATGGCTAAAAATGTACAAAACCAGCTTTTTGTTCACAGACCTCCTTGTTTCCATACAACCTAAAAAGATTGTGGGGCTCAGCAAATTCATGAAGGCCTTTGCCATTGTCTTTAGCAATGTCAGACAGCACTAAAAGTAGGTGGTTAGAAAACAACCAGTAATGTATTTTCTGGGCTACATAAAAAACAAAACCTAAACAGTTAGACACAACACTTAGTTCTGAGCACAGGAAATTCAGACAACTAAAGCCAGCTGAAATACTTGGAAAACTTTAGTATTCTTAACTAATTTTAAAATGTACATTCAGAATTAAAATTTAAACATAAAAAGAACCCTTTTTGGAAGCTACGTAACGCAACATTTTGGTTTGCTTCCTGTACACATCTTAAATTTAGGGGGCTAGGTCTAAAATGAGGGACAAGCAGCATGATCTGACTCCTTATCTGTGGAGAAGACACTTGAGCATAAGGGCCCATGAGCTAACTCATCCTCTGGGAGGCCACTGTCTTGGCACACTACACTTCGACCCAGCCATTTTATTGAAATGGACTAATTCCAGAAAAGCTATTCTTTTCCACCTGCCCACTTTTCACAGATGAGCTCTGAAGCTGAAAAGATGGAAGTCCATGATTTACTGCACTGCAAATTTTGTCACGTTGGTTCAAATCAATCTCATCTGCAATGTAAATGAAAAAAACTAACTTTGCAATGAAAGAAATGATCGATGTTTATGGACTTCTGTCTAGGTTTTCTGTCTACCAGCTATGGGAAGCTATCCAGTAGCTGTGGGCTAGTATAAGTTGTTGAACTGAGATTGTTAACTGAGACAGTAAATGTGCAAGGAAGCTATCCAGTAGCTGTGGGCTAGTGGAAGTTGTTGAACTGAGATTGTTTACTGAGATAGTAAATGTGCAAGGATTTTCTTCTAGAATCCACAAGCCTCCTGTGCTTGTGGTAATGTTAAAATATTAAACTGCAGTCTAATAATAATTTTACATGGTCTGGAATTGTAAATTCTGAAAAAATATCTGCAATCCTGAAGTTCAAGGACACTGTCACATGTGAGGATTTTCATTAATATATTATGAATTGTTAGCAATGCAAAAAAACCCCAAACAACAAAACAACAAAAACCCTTTTAATTTCCTTCTCCCAGAACTCTTCTTCTGGTCTAGGGTACTAAAGTTGCTAATTATGTGCCTTTCAACTTCTTCACAAAGCTAAGTAACAAAACAGAGAAAAGACAATACATTCAACATTCAATGTTAAAAGCTGCAATGAATCAAGTAATTCACTTGAGAGTGGCAGACCACTAGATATTGAAAGGGTCCAATTATTGAGAATTTTTACAGCAAAATGAACCTGGAGAAAAAGATAAGATTAATAATATAAAATCCATTTATTTGTGTTAAGACTTTTATTTTCATAGGAAGAATATGAAAGTTCCCCTACAAATGTTCTCCTTTGGAAGGAGCTCTCACCAGTTCTCAGAAAAGCCCCTGCAATGAAGCTTACAGTTTCTTGAGAGCAGTAACAAATATCTACCTGCTTCTCAGCTGCCTAGAGCTATCCAACATTTTAACATAATATATTATTACATCAGTTCAAATAGCAAATAGTCATCAGAAAATCAGGGATAAGAAAAGCTGGCTGGCTCAGGTCAGATAGCACAGTTAGGGTTTAAAAAGAGAGGGAAAGGAGTTACAGGATGCAGGAGGCAACAAAGTGCATTTATCTGATAAGTGTTCCCTGACATAACAGAGCGGAGTGACTCCTCCACTCCAGTGGAGGAGTCACTTGCCCTCTTCCTTCTCTGCTGTCTTTACACTCAGATCTGGAATGCTGCCGGATCCCTGCTCTGTCTCTTGTGCTATGTGCTGGAAGGTGGGATAATCATGTTTTGCTGAGTAGGATCGAATTGTCTGCTGTGCTTCCCTAACAGGACAAAAAATCAAGGGTGACGTTCAGCAATATACAGGCCTACCTGCAGGTTGTAAGAGCCCAGAGAAGAGCCAGGGGGCTGGTGAGAGTCTCAGAAGTGAAACCCATGGTTTTGCAGTACCTGGAGAAGCTCTGTGGTGGTTTGGGCCACATGCTGTTGGGTGTGCTCAGCTTCCCACAGGCATGCTTGTGGAGTGGTGTCCATATACCTCAGTGATACCATGTGCTGAGCATCTGCACTTTGGGCACATGTCACTGTTTCTCATGCGCCAGCCCTAGGCAGAAGGGGTGAGGGTACTTATTAAGATGAGCAGCATGATACACACTTTTCTGTTTATATTCATCTGGGAAGCAGGGGAGATCCTCAGCTGAGATCTTCTCAGTGTTAAGAACACTTTCCTTAAAATATTTTTCTCCTAAAGCTCTCTGAAGTTCTCAGCTTCTCCTGGTATCTCTGATTCCCAAGTTTACTCAGGACACAGACACTTTTTTCCAGGCACACAAGAGTGACTACCAGTGCTATCACTTATAGCTGGCCATCAACACTCCTGAGTTGGAAGTTACAGACCAGGAAACTCATCTGGCAAAATGGGAATCTGCACCACTGCAGTCAAATTAAGTCAAAAAGGTGTAAGCCAAAATGCAGATTTGGGCATTGCTGAGCATGAACACACACACAGATGACTATTTTATGGAAGTAAACACTTTGTGCACAGGAATAGAGGCTCTTAAGGTATTTAAACTACTCCAGCTCTTCCCAAAAGGAACATATGGCTGTTGCTTCAGTTGCCCTGAAATCTGGTAGGCACTGTAAGAATGAGGAGCCAGATTAATGATGCAAATATGCTGTCACTTCAACTAACGACTCTTTACAGTACCGTCACCTTAGAGACACAGGTATATAAACACACACACATCAAAGCTTTCCTGAAGATTGACAGATTCTGTCAACTTTGCATACACAGATGACATTCTATCCATTATTCCAACCAGTTTCAAAAGGTCTCAGTCATTCAAGATTTATATCTCAGGTTGTTGATGGAATTCACTTTATTTCTGGCAAAGAAATACCGAACAAGGAAATTGGAGTTAAGCAGTTCACATAAATATGAGCCTAACTCTTTGGAGAAAAGGTTTTGTGCCATATTTGCATTTAGCTGACAAAGTTCAAGGAAAGCTATTTCTAGACCCATTCACTGGTACAATCTATGCAATGGTACACTGAAATAGGGAATACAGGATGTCTGTAGGATGCATGCACTTCATTCCATTGTATCTATGCAATGATTACTCAAAGACCATCCTCATATCACAGGTTTTCAATAGTGTTTTCAGGATAAACAATTCACTGTTCAGGGAACTCATATGTGAGATAAAACTATACAATTTTTTTTAAAATGAAAATTCCCACTGATCCCTGCCAGCTCCAAGGAGTGAAATAGATGATTTTCAGGACCCACAGCTTTCAGAAGCTCAATTATTGTTAATATAATTTATACTCTGGAAGGGCATAGGACAACTAAGCCTGACTTAATTATAGGCTATTGATGTATTTGTTACTGAAAAACAACAAAGTGTTTTTCAAATCCATGATCCGGCTGTATTTTATGAAAAAAATATTTATTTGCCTCCTTTAGAAAGGCTTTCAAAGCAAGACTCTAGTTTCTATTATTTCTTTTTTCTATAAAAGTCTTTTTTTTCTTCCATGTGAATGATACCCTGAGCCTCTTTGCTTCATGGCCAGACTTGTGCAGCAAAGCAATTTCTTTTCTGCAGTGAACATACAGATGTGCCACCTGGCATGGAATTGCTGGGGGACCTCTTATCACATCCAGATGCCAGCAAGCTGCTCCACCACTAGTCTCCCTGAATGTAACCCACAGCAGCCCTGATGAACGTCATAAGGACTATGCATCTTATCAAACTGGAAATCAGGAAGTCACAGAATCTCTGATCTGTCATGCTGGTGAATAAAAATCAGAATTTTTATAGTGACTGTGATTCTCATTAACAGTTGGGCCCTTTCTTGTTACTTTAGAGGCGCAAGGGGGAGAATGTAAATAAAGTTCAGTCCCTTATAAAACCTAACAGTAAGATCCTTTAGTAGTCATAATATATATCTAAAAAATGAATTCTGTTTTGTATATTCCTTCTTTTTGTAACCCTTTAAAAAGCTCTTAAAGTAATCCTTGATTCCTTAATATTATTTTCCAGAACAGACTGTTTAAGAATGACAGAACCACCAATATCCTAAGTAAATGAATATATACAATATATGCATGTCACTAAATTTAGGCATTTGTATTAGATTTTAAAAAACAGGCAGTTCACTAAACAGATCAGTACAAAAGCTGTTTCTGTAATCGAGTTGGCACCAGTTCACAGCAAATATAATTTGAAAAGGTTCACATTTAAATGAATCTTGCTTTTCATGCTCAAATATAATTCCAGCCTTCTAGGATGAGGTATTAACCCTTCATTCACTTCTATTTAACAAAACTCAGTGTTGAGCTTGAGTAACCTGGACTGCATATACCAAAATATAAAATTAAAGAAAAAGCCAACCCGTCCTCCCTGTACTGCAATCACTTAACGTTCTAAGAAATACCAGCCCCAAACAGGTTGACAAACCTACAGGTTGAACCTAAACTTGTGCCCTTAGACTTCATCTTGGGTGGGACAGCCTAATCCCTGCCTGTATTGATTATGTCTTCAGAAATGTGCTGCTTAGTCCCTTTCAAGTGTTTGGTACACTGCACCTGGGGAGCCAGACAGCTCAGGCAAGGGCAGCTGGGGCAGCTTCACTCCTAGTTCCCCCCTAACCCACCTGAGTAGGCTAAGGTCACTTCAACTCTTTTAGGGTTCTGCTCCAGACAGTGCTGACAAAAGCATTTGAAATACAGAGGTTTTTCTAACTCACTGCCATCCTGGGGGACTTGCTTAGGCCGAGGGAAACTGAGCACAAAGGGAACACACAGGCAAGTCACAGATTAATTATATGCTTCCTAGTCAGACCAACCACTGGAAAATATGCAAACATCTATAGGCATATAAAATGTCTGTATGTGAGTACGTGTTACATACACATAGACACATCTGTACACATGTATGCATGCATGTATATACTAATGCACATATATTTATGCCTATATGTCTACAGACACAACCCAGTCTGGGGTCCTGTCTTTCTGTAAAAAACATAGAAGGAAATGGAAATTACCTTCTGGTAACAACAGCTATACAGCATGTTTAGCTGGGCAGGAAAATGAGAAACCCAGCATGGTTTGTAACTTTACTTTCCAGCATGCCCCAGAGCAGCTTTGGTCTGTCTTGAGGCCTGAACTCAAAATCCATTTGGAATCATGGTCTGAGATTTGCCACCTGCTCACAGCCAAAACACACACCAAAAGGTGCAGAGCTTTATCCATACAACTACATTTGCAGAGCTACCAGTATGTGGCTTGTCTGTGAGCTCCATCTATGCTGCTCCTGAGTGATTTCCCACATGGACGTTGAAGGATTGTCACAGCTTCCTGAACAGTCAGATTTCTTGTAGAAGACACACAGTTTGAATGGCTATGTTTCTAAAAAGCAGCAACAAACTCTGGCTGTTACTGCCACAGTGGCAGGGGTGACACTGACCCACTGTGCAGCCGCAGCTCCTCTTGGGCAGCAAGTGCTGGGAGCCCTGCTGGTGGCACCACCTGTGCCCCCATGAGCTCTCTTCCCTCTCCAGACCTGTTTGCTTTGCACCTTTGTGAATGGGTTGGTGCTCCTCATTAGTGGAGCTTCTGGATTACTGAAAGGCTGTGTAACATTTAATTAGCCTTTAACTTTACAAGTAATAAAACTAGTACCTTTTGGTAGAAGAAGGCAGTCTGCAGCGTGCCACTGGGTAACAGCAGGGTTTTGATTATCTATTCAAACAGCTATCAAACAGATTATAATTTTAGCTCCATTATTTGGTTAATTCACATTTTCTTAAAAGACACATGAGAGCAGGTTTATAAATATTGCAACAAAGAAATCTGGAGTCAACAGAAAGAGGGGTTTTGAAGCTGACAGGTGAGAACAATACTTGTACAAACACAGTTTGTGTTATCTGCAAACTGTTTGGTATTTCCCAGTCTCATTTAGGTAGAAATATTCAATAACTTTGGATACTTTTGCAATTTTCTTGCTGATTACCGACACATCACATCCTTGTTTTAGATTATCTTCAGTATGATAATATAGTTTTCAACTATTGAAGGCCTACTTCCAACTGTAAATAGTTTTTTAGACTTTTTCAACCAATCAGACTGCAATACTAAACAAAAAAATACAAAAATAACATAAATTTAACAGCTTCAATTTAAGTTCAACTGCAGTATCAAGACTGGCTTCTCTCAAAGACATATTGCTAATTTTTTCTCAAACCATCATGGTAAAATTAGCTCTCTGAAAATCTAACTCAGATGTCATATAAAACAGAGTAATGGCTTTGCTATGTGAAGGGCATTTTTTATTTACATCAGTAACCACGAGTTCAGGAGGAACTTCCTGACTATTGTCCAGCACCTCAATAAAAGGAGTATGGGGAAAACAATAGTGGTTAGTCTAAGGATAGTATAGTAGGTGAAAATGGTTAGAATTGAACTAGAGGGCATTTGCTTTTGTGAACAAAAGAAGTATTTGGCTGAAATATGAATATGTAAGATTAAGTCTTGAGTTAGAGTCACTTCACCCTTTTTTTTCTTAAGTGTTGCTTGGTAAACAAACCCACAAAATTAGAGAAAAAAGAAGTTCTGTATATAGGATATCAGATAGATTTTTGGTATTTCAATAGTGCAAATAAAAGCTGACATACTGCAATGAATGGTTTCAGAATTCAAACTTTTTCTAATGTTGTTCACTTTGATAATTCTCCCTTAACAGAACATTTGCTATCACTCCTCCCTTCCCATTTAGCCAGCAAATGTGTTCCAACCAGGAGTAAGCAGGTGCCAGATTTAGCACTTACAGTCCAGAAAACAGTAGCTGTCTTCCCCTGGGTGTGCTTTGGCACCACTGAAACTTGTCCCTGTGTGCACATGCCCCTGCAGACTACTTGCTTGTCTTTGTAGGTAAGACTGACTCGATATCACCAAACAGAACAGCAGGAAAATGCCAAGCAGCCTATGGCTACTGGAAGCTGATCACTGCCAAAATAGGGAGCAGAAGGGAGAGAGAGAGGACCTGATCCAAAGCACGAGGACCCCACTGCAAATGCTCACCTAGCTCCGGCCACACTGCAGCCTGGGCTGCACGCACTGCCTCTGCTCCCACACTTGCCTGCTTCCCCTCCAGCTGTACAGGTGAGATGCCTCTTCTCATGATAAAGTGTCTGCAAAGGGAGGTAGAACAGAGATTAGAGAAGGAGAGACCTTCCCTAACTTGGGAACTCTTCTCTCCTTTATTTTTTTGCCTTTTATTTTCCTTAGATACCTGTGAAGGTCATCCTAATCCACTTGCAAGCAGTTCTTAATGTACAATGGAGAAGAATTTCACTAGAGAATATGTAACCAATCTGTTTGGTGTTTGAGTTTTAAAAAGATGAAATATGTAAACTGTACTTAATCTAAAGCAGAGTGGGGCAATCTCTGTTTCTGTGACATTTTCCCTAGAGTCACACCACGGATCACAACTAAAAAATCAAAAGTACACTTCAAGACACACATATCCATATACATTGCTATATTCTTTGGACTCAGCCATGCTAATTCACAATTCCGACTGCAGAATTCCCCAACGTTTTACTGATTAAACTGAATAAATGCAATTAACATCTACTTTGTGCGACAGAATAAATTTGATCTTGACTAATTCAGGTTTTCAATCTAGCCACCATTCATCAAACTGAAAGTTTGTGTCATTGGACTACTTGGGGCAGAATAAATACTACTTTGTAAAGGACCTAAATGTCCTAAATGTGACCTAAAGAAATAACAGAACACTTATCCTTTCAATATACTAAGATGCCACATGGAAAACAAAAAAAATTTCCAGAAAAGCTTTCTGGTGACATATTGAGGTCAATGTGAATCTGATTCTGGCAGTGGCAGGATAACATGTGCAAAACCTTAACTTGTGGGTATTGTGGAGAAAAAAATGACTGAACATATTAAATAATTTTTGTAGCTAGTTAAGGTTGTGTAAGTCCTCTTAGTAATGCACAACACTGCTTCTCATTGCTGCTCATTTTGGACTGCTTAGATGACAAATGTTGCTTCCACCACCCCGCTCACTGAAAAACAGTTTATCAATTTGAGTTACTTCTCAAATACTGGTCTTGGTTTCTATAAGGGAGCTTCAATTTCCTTTTTGACAACTTTTTTGATTTGCCCACTTCCCTATTCCCCTCAAATTTCAATGCAGTCCTTAAGGTTAATATTCCCTAGCACAGTAAAAGCAGAGTTCTTCAGTTTCCTTAGGAAAAGTTAAGAATACAAGCATAGAAAACTTAATTATGTTGTTTTCTGTTACAGTGGGATAGCCTGTGCAAGTACACAGAAAGTATTTCCCTTCTCAATACCATTTCAAAGATACCAAATGTGAATTATTCCCTGAACATTCAAAATGTGAAATAAGCCTCTGTGGTACCAAAAAGGGTTTTCATCAATATTTGGTGTAAAAAGAAATTATGTCATTCTGATATATAGTAAATAAAATACATGTCAGGTAAAAAATGCAGCTAGCAGCATGACATTTCTAGAACTAAAAGTAGAAAAGTTAAAAACAATACAATGAAATTTCCTCTAAAAATCTCTTAATTGCTGTAGTTACAAATGGACTAACTTGTCTAAACAAAGCAAGTAATTACTGCTTAATGCCTGCATGACCAGGAATAAGTAAATGATGTTAATGACACAAGGGAAGAAACAATAATAATAAACTATTGACAGTGATATCTCTACCTCTGCTTCAGTTTTGTTTTAAAATAGAAATGAGTTTACATTCTTAATTATAGTGGCATGCCTTTGCATAGTGCAAAGAAAATGCAACAATGTCGGGTAAGAAAGCAAGCCAGCAGGATGAAAAGGAATTCATTTTCACTGTCTCACTGTATTCACTGCGGCAGCCTCAACAATTTATTCTGTTGAGTTGTTTGGTTTTTTTCCCCGAGTTCTGCATGTACACGAGTTCAGCATCTTTCTAGCTGATGAAAAAAAGGATGTGTTAACAGGAATGTTTTATTTCTGTTTAAACATAAAAGATTTGTGATACAGGATTGCTTTTTCTAGCCTTTGGTCAATATATGCAATAAACAACAGCTGAGAGTTTATAGTAGGCTCCACAGTTTTAGATTTGCTAGAAAACATTTCCCTTAAATCCATACCTGTAATAACTTATTTTTTAATCAATGGAGATGGTCAATAGACTTTTTTTTTTTCCTCTTCTAGGCAGCCATGCTGAAACGGGGTAATATTTCAATATCAGAAAACTTTAATTGAACTAAACAAAATTTCCTTAATATTGACAGTGATATCTCTACCTCTGCTTCAGTTTTGTTTTAAAATAGAAATGAGTTTACATTCTTAATTATAGTGGCATGCCTTTGCATAGTGCAAAGAAAATGCAACAATGTCGGGTAAGAAAGCAAGCCAGCAGGATGAAAAGGAATTCATTTTCACTGTCTCACTGTATTCACTGCGGCAGCCTCAACAATTTATTCTGTTGAGTTGTTTGTTTTTTTTCCCCGAGTTCTGCATGTACACGAGTTCAGCATCTTTCTAGCTGATGAAAAAAAGGATGTGTTAACAGGAATGTTTTATTTCTGTTTAAACATAAAAGATTTGTGATACAGGATTGCTTTTTCTAGCCTTTGGTCAATATATGCAATAAACAACAGCTGAGAGTTTATAGTAGGCTCCACAGTTTTAGATTTGCTAGAAAACATTTCCCTTAAATCCATACCTGTAATAACTTATTTTTTAATCAATGGAGATGGTCAATAGACTTTTTTTTTTTTCCTCTTCTAGGCAGTAAGGAGACAACAGGGAATATTTTAATAATAACAAAATTTAATATATATTAAATGCAATTTGACCTAGATAATGCTGAAAAAAGCCTGAAATCCAAAGGAAGAGAAAACTTATATAAAGATATATGGCAATTATATGGTACTCAGGATTTATGTTTTTAAAACTACACTTTTTGTGAGGGCTATAGGTGCTGGGAGAGGAGGGTTGTTTGTTTCGTTGAGCTTTTGTTACTGCTTTTCCAGTGTCCCTGTTCTAATAATTGGTTAAGGCTTTTATAAACAAGGGTATTATTTCTATGCTCATATTGCATAAAGCAGATGAAGTAATATGGAGTTTAAGGAAAATGAAAGTAAAGCCTGGTAAAACAATTTACAAATGAAAAAGGTGTGAAAATACTGGCTTCAGACATGCTGAACAAGTATTAACCAAAACAATATTGAGAAATCTGCCTTTTTAGCATAAATCTGCTTTTAGTTTAAATATGGCTCAGTGCTGAAGATGAGAGAAAAGTTCTCAAGAGCAGAAAAGGCACACTGTAATTTTACAACTAATTATTAAAAAGAAGACACTGCTAGAGATAAGATTACTTGCTACCTTCACCTTTTACTGCCAAGTAGACTAATAATGCAATTACTTTTAGAATAAGTTCTTATTTTGCTGAATTAACAGGAACTGGTAGATGTACAATTTAATATGCAAATTGAAAAGGGGGGCTGCAGAATTCTGGCAAGAACTCCCCTTTTATTTGTGTGTGCTCATTATTTTAAAAGGAATCTAGATACATTTCTTCAACTTAACTAACTCTTCCTTCTTTCTATCAAGTAATGGCTTCTCATCATAATTGCTACAAATTAAGGTTTCAAAAATTGCTGAAGGGAGTTAAGTGTTCAATTCACTGTGAATGCCAGAGGGAGAACAGTGTGTTACACCAAGTTTGTAACTCACACATTCATACACAGTGAAAGAATTGCCACCTGGATTTTAATAAACTCTTTTTATTAAAGGATTGGAAGTGTTCACAAAATGTTTCAGATTGAAAAAAAAAAATAAAATATTTTGATTTTTTAAGTAAAAGGAAACTGCTATTTGAGATTTTGAGATTTCTTTGGTAGTTCTTATATCTGAATCTGTCTGTTGAAGACTTTCAGTATTACAAGTTTGCTTTAGATTGTTTTAAAATACTTAAATACTTTAAAACAACTGAGGTATGGCATAATTTTTAATGTTACATGACACTTGAACCATCTCATGTTTTAAAACATACTTGAGATGCACAGTAAGATAATTTTTCCATTTAGGAAGTCTTTAAACATTTTAAATGTATTTTTACTGTCTATAAGTGAAAAAAAAACAACAACTCTTGGAATAATTCCATTGACATGTAATTGCGTTGAGAGATGTCTTTGGAGATGGGAAGACCAAGAGTTACTTCTAGTTTAAGAATAAATTGTTACCCGAAATCTGGCAGGCTTAAGTCCTTGCTTTCCCTATTGGAGTTTTTCATTCAAGCATTTCATTTCATTCATTTAAAGCTGGAGCAGATGCTGAAACTTGAGGTTCCTACATTCCAGCTTGAATAACTAAGTACCCAAGCATAAGCACTCATTTATTTTTCTCATTAGGAGAAAACCTGTGGATTTGACCTGAAGATCAGGCCTACGGTCCATAACATCAGACACTTGTTTTTTTTTAACATCTGATGTGACATAATACTGAAAACCCTCTGTGCATCACGGTTATTAATACATTGTCTGGAGATTGTTTTAAACTGCCTGCTGCCATCCTGAGCATTATTTTTACCGCCAGCTTTTCAATAGAAAATGCTCCTGGAAAGCTCTGGTGAAGGTAGGGAAGAACTTGTTTTCTCTCCTTAAGATTTGTGGTATAGTTTTTTCATAGGTGAAGGAAGAAGTCCAATCTATTTTCTAGATTAAGGCCAGGAATGAGTTGAAGCTGATGCTCACGCATCCTGTGGGTATTTTTTTAGTCACTATTTTTAAGCACATGTCTGCACAAATGTGTGGAAGCACATACAGCAGAGTCAGTGTTCTGGTTCTTCCGTATGTCCTTAAATGAAAATAGTTACTACTACTGCATTTGTGGTGAAGCTCAGTCTTGGATAAGACATCTTTAAAAAGTTAACATCCTGTAGCCACATGCTGTAAATCTGCTCTGTTTCCTACAGACAAAGTTTTAATTAGATATGCTTCAAAGTCAATTTATTGATACCTAGGGAATTTTCTGATTAAAAAGGAGGCACCTATGGAGCTCAGGTGCCTTCAGAGTGAGTTAGGCAGTGGTTGAGCTGGGTTTTACGATTACAATTAGGATTTAAATGTCTAAATTTCTTCTTCAGGCATCAAGTTGCTTCTTTTCAAAAATTACTATTTGAACTGACCAGACCTAGTTACACCAACAGGAAGAATTTTATGGAATAGGCCCTCAGTGATGAAACCTTGAAAATAATGTAGTTTATGAATTTTCCTGATTGGCTTAGGTAAAGGCTGGAACGATTTCAATCTTTCATCTTACTCTGCCAGGAAAAAGCGCATGTCACTGTAACCTGGGCTTTCAAAACTTTCAAGAAGTACTTTAGTAACAAGTGCGGTGCCGTAGCCTCATTGTCCCTTAAGGGAAGTGTTACACAACCACCTTCCTGCACGCTCATCATCATGCAGTTCACAGAAAAGATGATGAAGCGACAAGAATTAAAGAATGAAATCTTTAATAATTCTAGATATCCACAGAGTCCTAACAGTGCTTAGAAGCATCATGCATTTGGTGAGATCACCAAAACCACTGACTAGCACATTTCAGATTTACTATCTGTTGTGAAAAAATGTTCCAAGCTTTGCAGCTTTTCAGTCACTACTATACCAAATGTTTTTCCTTTTTCTTAATCATTTGGTATATACCTTACTGCTTCACTTCACTACGATCTGAACGTGCTCAATGGAAGGTGTTACAATTTTCACAGCTGTGACATATTTTCAGGCCAAAAGGGCAAGAGGTGCAAAACTCCTCTTTAAATTCTCTCCTGGTGTTCTCAGTTGTCACAGGATCAAGTCTTGGGAAATGAATACTATGGAACCATGTATTCATAGGTGCCAAACGCTGAGATCTTGCAAAAACATCTTATTAAGAGTATAAATCTGAATTTCTGAAAATTTCATGTTGTTGTAACTTTCAACAAGTTAACAGATACAGATACAAGGATATGTGCAGAGACACTATCTCCCTCTCTGATGATTTTGTCTTGCTGATTGACCATAAAATAGCTTGGAATTGGAAGTCATAGGGCTTCATTAGTGGTCATAGGACACTATTAATGCACTACTTCTCTTCAAGCTGAACACTTTGAGTACTGTCCAAGCATAAATTGCTGCTACTAGTTATTCCATATGAAAATATTAGTATGCACAATAAAAACAGGAATCGCTTCAGTGTACCCTAGAGTATTCTTTTATATAGAAACCTGTATCTTTATCCTTGAATTCAGGTTCCTTTTGCTGTACATCATATCTGTTATTACGTAAGTATAACGGGGGAGTGCCAGCTACTTCATGTATTAGTAGGTATCCAAGAAGTAATGTTCTTGTCAGTAGGAACAGCAGCTCAATTCATCTTACTATGCCCAATCACAACCTTGTATAATAATGTTGAGCTCCCCCAGAGAGGAACAGAATGTTTCCTTTTGTCTTCATTTAGTGTTCACCATTTATCCTTTATAAATAATATGTTGCAGTTAGGAATCCTCATAGAATCATAGAATCCTAGGGGTTGGAAGGGACCTCGAAAGATCATCTAGTCCAACCCCCCTGCCAGAGCAGGGTCACCTAGAACACATCACACAGGAATGCATCCAGGTGGGTTTTGAATGTCTCCAATGAAGGAGACTCCACAGCCTCCCTGGGCAGCCTGTTCCAGGGCTCTGTCACTCTCACAGTAAAAAATTTTTTTCGGATATTCACCTTGAACCTATGCTGCTAAGATTAAAACGTTGTTTTCCTTTTGGCATCCAGTGATCTGCTAGAAAACATGAAGAACTGGTACATGTGACCCTTTTCAACAGAGAAAAAGTTGAAAGGCTGCATTTTAGGCATCGCTCTTAATTTGCCTTTTAACAAATGACACATTTGTCTTTTACTGCACACAGGATATTCCAATATTCCTTGCTCTGGCCATGTCCCTGCAATACCTGTGGGGAACCTACAGCAAGGGAAGAGGGAACTTTATGGTAATATATCTTACTCTGAGCATGCAAAGCTGTAGAGGAGGCTGCTGCAACCCTGGCAGCCTCCAAGGAAATATTATTCATTATGTATTTACAGTTATTGGATTAAAACTTTGTAATGTGCTCTGTTCAATTAATAATAATACAAAGCAGAATAAGCTATGAAATGCATTGTGCCTTTTAAAAGATCTAATATAAGAAAAGACAAGCAGTTTGTCCTAATGAATGCATCTAATTGGTGCACTTTATTATAAAACACTGGAACAGCATTTTTCACGAGGCAGTTCTATTAGTAACAGGCTGTCTCCAGCATGTCAGGGTGTAATAAATGTGCTGCAGACTAGAACTGCTGATTAGCATTTCTGGAAGCCTGGGAAGTTAGCGGAACTTGTTTGCCATTGCAGAAAGACCTTTGGAATCCTTATGGAGGGACCCGCAGCACTGTGATCTGTTAGGGAAACTTGACTGACCTGGAGATCTCTGCTACCAGCCCATAGTGTGCATGCCCAACTGTGGTAACTCAACAGCCAGAACAACAAAGCCTTGCTACTACTTTGTTGTACACCCTGGTGACTTCCACAGCGTTGATATACAAAAGAGGCTTTCAACAAATACTGTCTTCAACAAAGTAGAGTTTTCACAGCAATAACTTGAGACACACGTATGGTTTATGTATGACTGTAACTCACTGTCCACATCATCCTTTGTTCATTTTTGATGAATGTAAAGAGGAAGAAAGAAAGGATGCACATGCAAGATTTCTTTTGAATTTTAAGAAGAAACAAAAAGCCCTAGAGGCACTTCTGAAACATACCTTAAAGCCTTAGAGGAAAACAGTCAACATTCAATATTCTTTTGGCAGGACCCATGCAGAGAATGATATGTCAATGTTCAAGCAAAATAGTTTAGATAATATCAAATCTATGCAGAAATCAAATGTAAACTGAAGAAATAAAAGACTATGAAAGATGTGAGCTTTGACCCAGGATTCTTTTGTTTGCACTCTCAATAACTATAAAGTAGCTTTTCAGGCCTTTTTTTATTTCCAAAAAGCTGCATCAGTACATACACTCAATTTTATTTCCTTTCTTTTGTAATAGAGGATGCCCTTGGAAAAAATAAACTTACAATTTCAAGCGCAGGAGCGGGGCTTCAGTCCTTATATAAGCAAGCCTTTCAGTCTCTCTGCAGCAGCCTTCATTTCCCTTCACATTCCCCACTGAAAGGCATATCCTGTTTTCCTCACTGGGGCTTGCAGTCCATTAGCCTGAACCTGGGAAACACATCTCCCAGCTTTATGGTGTTACGCAGCCTAACTGCATTAATCTGCCTTAATACGTTTTCCTATAATAAGATGGATCCACCCCATTACTTTTACTAATTTATCTGAAAGAACAGAGGCTTCCACAATGGTTGCTTGGGCACTGCCCTGGTATCTATAGCACTCAAAAACCTGCTGATTCTCTCTAAAGGGATAAATTATACAGCCACACAGGAAGAGTATGACTGTATATTTACCTTCATTAGCACCCCTGTCCCTGAGAAAGGCAACTTCATGATCAGGAAAGAGTAAAAACAAGGTCATGAGTTACAAGTAAACATGCTTTTTATAGGTATCTCTGTTAGGAGTCTAACATATATATGTTCAAATGAGGTAAAAGATGTAAACAGGTATCAAGCAAACACCGATCAGGGTACCACACGCCTTCTTCTGTCAGAAAACATACCAACTGACTGGCCGCAATCACATCATGTTATGTTTTCACACCAACTGATGCTTTGAGAAAATAACATAGGGAAGCTGAGTGGAAGTTCTGGAGAGCGTACACATCCCAGGATGCTGGTGGCTGTGGCACACGTGTATGATACACAAAATGGCTCAGAGGGTGACTGTTCACTCAGCTCCTGCTCAGATTTTGGCTAACCCAGCTGATGCTAAGACCTGATGTATTCTGGGAGCAGCACCATTAGGTCAAAGCCAGAGCACCAGGTAGGACAGGTGGCCAGAAAGAGCTGAAGGGCTACTATGCAGCCATGATCATCTGCAAAGACCTGTCTCCAGCAGCCATTAACTTTTGTCTGGTGGTTTATTCGCTAACTCATGGTATAGACCAAACCTCCAAGGTGGAGGGTATGAAACATTAGCTCACCCAAAAAGCTTCTGAAGTAGAACCAACAGCAGTTGAACTGCTGAGGCTCTGGTGCTTCCAGTGTGGCACGTGATGCCTGCACCATGAGGAGGAGGAGGAAGGATGGGCACTCTGACCCTTGGCCAGGTAACCAGTTCTTTCCTTTTGCTCTTAGGTGCACAATACTAAGAGTTACAGGTTATCAGTTATGAAATCTTATGACTATAACAGTGAGTGAATTAATGTGATAGATCAGTCTGGGCAAAATGGGATTGAGCCCATTTGTCGTGCTTGTTTATTATATTCCTTAATAAGCTCATGCAGTGAAGTTTAAATCACAGAATACATTGTCCTGTAAAATTGAGAGATCCAAACAGACCTTGACACAGGGAAAGCTGCAAATCCTGCTTTGGTAACACTCAGTCCTGGCTGCCTGTTCTTGTCTCGGGATGAAATCAAATAAGTGTAACTGACAACCTTGCTAGAAAACAGCAAAGGTTTACGTGATTCCCAGCATATTTACTGTACTCTTGCTACCCCTTCCTGCCCAAGGGTGGGTGTTGTAGGAATAATGATGCTGATTACACAAATCCAAGTTACTGTGCATCAGTGAGCTATGCTGGCTTTGGGCCACCCTGTATGGTATCTGGACCACTGTCTTCATTATATCCACATAATTGTATATGCTGGTACTTGTCTTCTACGTACTTGTCTATTACCTACTTTTCAGCACTATCTGCTCATACTGATCCTGATAGTGCCTCATGTCCCCAGATGTCTACGGCCTTCTGTTCTTCCACTTCAAGCCCCATTTAGAGGCAGTAGCTAGATCTTGGTAGGCCAGAAGGGCGAAAGGAAATGACATTGTCTTATCATGTGCCCCTGGGGTATATATTCAGCTTCAAAACACAATTTAATGCTGTTTCCCCTATGCTCAGATACCCCCAATATATTTGTTTCTAAGACAACAGCCCTTACAGACGGTTTAGCATCTCAGATTCCTAAGGAATCATGATTTCATGGGGGAAATACGTCTTTCAAGAAATAAACTCTTTATGAGAATTCTGAAATTCTTTGGAGACTTCAAAGACATGACTGTACAATAGCATGTTTGTGGCCTCTTGACATTCAAAAGACAGCATGAAGAAAAACAAACCAAACTAAACCAAACCAAGAACAAAACCCTTCTCTTCTGTGCCTTTGATGACAGGATATAAAACAAATTGTGAGCTTCCTTTTTAAAAACAGTGTTCCTAATTAGGATTTCTTACACGCTGGAAACAATCTGCTTAATAGGTCATAAATAAATTACAGTTATTCTACATACACAGTCAAAATACAAACCTGAATTAGCTTAGCTTGATGGAAAATATTTGTGTATTTTGTAAATCAAACTGTGTCATCTAAGGCATATTTTACCCTGCATTTTCAATTGATTGAGCCTGAACCGAAATGTTCCCTTTTGGGTCAGAGGCTGGTTCTGGCCTTTTAACTTGCTGTGCAAGAGCTTCCAGGCCTGAACTTTCTCAAGCATAAATGTCAATACAGTAGTCAAAGGGTTTGGCTTATTCCAGTTAAGACATCTTTTTGTATACTTCCATATATAGGATAACATTAATATTAAAAAAAATAATCTCCAAATTCTTTCTATTATTTGGAATATATGCCAACATACAAAATAAACTAAAATGTACTGAGGAGATTCCCCTACATGTTATCTCTGGAATACATACAGCAGTACAATTTCTTAGAATAAATGCATAATGCATAAACATTTCTGATGGTAGCTTATAAAAAGGACATGCATGATGTATGATTATTACAGACTATTTTTCTGTCTTTGAAAGGTTCATGACTATTTTTGTTTCAGTGTTCCTGAAGAACAGTATGGGATGCATAAAGACATTTGATAGGTAAAAAATACATAATGAAAAATACATAATGAAAAAAGATGAGAGTTTTTAGTAAAGGAATTATTATTTACATTTCAAATATTTTATTATCTCTTTGGTCAGAGCTAAATTTCAGGTTGTTTCTGCAGCAGTAGAGTTTTCAGAGCTTGCACAAATCTTCTCTTGCTGAACAGAAGAAAAAATGAGCCAGGTGAGCACTCACATTTCAAAGTATCCTGCAGTCATATTTTTACCCCAAAACAACTTAGTGACTAATTATAGTCTTAAATTACTTCTTATTAAGCAAGCAGCTTGGGTTTATAATGCACAGGCTACTGTACATCAAATTGCTAAAATAATAACTTTGACTGATCTCCACTGCCCTTAGTAAGATAAAGCAGCTACACTTAGGTTTTTGGGCAGTAACTTGTCCATATCCCAAGCCTCTTGCTTGCTGAAACTGAGTAAATACATTGTAAAAGAGTTGAAAGGTCAATTTCCTGCTAGATAACAGGGCTTTACTATTTGTAGCTTCATGGGTCTTGCTGTTCATTTTTTAAAATATCAATTTATATTTTTATTACATATTTTAATATTTAATTTAAGAAATCCTAATTTGGATTTTTTTCCCCTGATCCAAACAAGGTCACTTTCTTCTACGAAGGTGAATGAAAATTAAGAGTTTTTATTACAGAACTTAAGCACTTAAAAGACAAGAATAGAATTTTTGGTTGGGTAGAGTACATGGCAAAGGGAGCTTCCCTCAGTTAAGAATACTGTATCCAGTTAAGTCCTGTTTGGCAGACAACATACTTTTGCCAATATAGTCCATATAATTCACTTCCTAGTAAATTATTGCACAAAATCAAAATCTAAATTCTAAATTTAGAATGTGTCATGAATTGTGACACAATTTGTACAGAGAGAAATAATTTGACTGAAATTGCATGACCATACATGTAGAGAGGTAATTTGATGCCTTTGGATCTGTGAAAAAAAATAGTGATTTCTGAGAATTTATGGGGGTTTAATAAGTATTTATCTAACTTTTTGAAAAATGATCAACCTTCTCAATGTAGACTTCATTAGCTGTGCTAAGAGGTCAGTCA
Organism: Chaetura pelagica; assembly: GCF_000747805.2. Taxonomy (NCBI): domain Eukaryota; kingdom Metazoa; phylum Chordata; class Aves; order Apodiformes; family Apodidae; genus Chaetura; species Chaetura pelagica. Next base: position 4,350,987 of record NW_009952533.1, on the reverse strand, counting down.
CACTGCAGCATTTCTCCTTTCCAACTGTGTAATTTCTTCTGTGAAACCCCAAGTGCAAATGCTGAGTAGAGCATCTGAATGGAGAATAACAGGCTATTTTAGTCACGTGTAGTGATTGGTTTGGAAAGTAAATGTGTTCCTCAGAAGAATATCAATGTCCAAATAGTCAAGTAGTGAGGATGTGAGTGGGTAAGCAAGAAAGCAGGAGAGAAAACAGCCAATAACTATTCATGTTGCCATGTGTTAATACAGACAAATGGAACCCAAAGGTACAGACACCCCCTTAAATGCTGGCTCAGCACTATTTGATCAGTTGCATTGCAAGCACATTTGCCCAAAAGGAAGCCTGGACCCAGACTGCTAAGCAGATGAATGGACATAGTTATCACAGCAGAGTCAACCTTTGTGCAAGGCTTCAAAGCTTCCCAAGCTCACATGGCTGAGGCCCAGGGCAGAGCTCAGTATCAGCCTCTCCCAGCTCGAATGGCAAAGCTCTGTATACACAGACGTGAATGTACAGAAGAGGGTAAACAGATAGAGAAATAGATCTCTGCCTTTCCTACATATTTGTACTTGAAACTGCTAAGAAGGCAATGTTGTAGGTACGCACGCTTCAGAATAGACAGGTACGCCCTCAGAGCAGCCAAGCCCATAAGCTCCTAAATGGTCATATATATATACATGGCAGAGCCAGAAGCAGATGCCCCAGCCCACTTTCAAGCCCTTGGGCCTTTAGGACCCCGAGACATTTGAAAATAAATCTCTCCAGTAGCATATCTACATTCATACTAATGCATGTGTACGTTCACATGAAAGCGTGTGTTCATAGGAGGTTTGTATGTGGCAATACAAAGTTCTAGCAAGGAGCCCTGTTGTGTCTAATGAACTCACTACTTCTTAGGAGTTCAGAAACTGAAATCACCAGACTGTGTCTTCTTCAATTATTTATTTCTCATCTACAATCACTTTATTTCCAAGGATATGAATGTGATATTGCTCAGCTGTTTATTCCTCATAAAAGGTTTTACTACACGTAGGTATGTCAAATCAACACAGAAATCTGGAACAGGCTTATTAAAGGAGATCATTACGGTCTTATTATTGGTCAGTATTGATAACAGGACTAAAAGATAATAAAACACAATGTTTCAAAAGCGAGCAATAAAAAAGTCACAAAAGAACAGAATAAAAATTTTATTATGCAGTGTCAGGAATGTAAATAGTTTCAAAAGTGATACTATCAAGACTCTTGGGACCCATCTTATGGTACAGTCTCCTACCAAAAAATAGAAAATAGAAATAACTTCACAAAGCAGCTGGTGGTTTATAAAATCAGTGCAGATGACACTGTGCTCAATGAACTATGTCGATTTACATCAGCCTAAGTTCTGGACACTAACTCTAAATACATACTGTAGAACCCAAATTTAACCTACTACAAGAATATATAAAATGTGTAATTTAGGAAGTAACATCCTCCTACAGTTAAATCACCAGTCTACCCACCTATATTCTGAAAAACATTATGCCTTTTTGTTTTGTTTTCAGTTCTCTAGAAACATTCCTTATCTATAAAAGTAACATACCTCTTTTTTATTGCCTGATTGTGTCCCAAGCTTTATTTACACTAAAGTCTTCCCAGCACAAATATTTATGCATGAAATGATGAAATTCTGTTTCAAGAGTCTCTTCATGGGCAGGGGGGGTGCTGGAAATGCACTTCTTGGGAATACCTTGGGACAGCAGGACACAGTTACTCAGCTGCTGCCTGTCTGTGACCTTTTCAGTACCCGTGCCTGTTTTCCAGCAAAAGACAATCTGGAATTGAATGAAAATTCCAGTGGAAATTATGTTTTGTTTTTTTTTTCTTTTGATTTACTGTCAAAATTCCACTTGGGTTGTATTTTAGTCTTATTATATGGAATTCCCTCTACAAAATCTGGCCCTTATATAAATCCAGGCTGTTCCTGCATTTCTAATGTTTTACACTTTTTTTTCCCATTCAGTTGTATGAAACAAATAAGTAAGATGAAAGAAAGCTGTGAATTAGGTTTGGGTTTAACATATTTCCTACATCATCTGTAATAACAGCACAACTGAAATACTGTATTATTTTAGCTGCTGACCCAAGTAACTCTGTTTCGAAAATTTCTGCATTAAAATTATTTTTAGGGAAAAAGTACCTTGATTTGGACAACATGTAATTTCTTGTATCAAAGAAAAGGCATTTTGACTTTTTGAAACTGTGCCAAGATTCCTAGAGAAAAATCTGATTTCTTTTGCAAAAGAATACTATTGTAACTGCTGCTTTTGTTCCAGTTTATCCTGCCATCTTGTTTTCCTGACCATATGTAAAAATTAAGAGAACCAAAATGGTTGCTCAGCTTCCTAAGTCATAATAATTCCTACGACAGGCAAGCAATTTGAAAGCTGCTTATCTGTAACATCCCTGTGTAAGGTGTTACGTTATTTTCTTCTTTTTCTTCAAATATAGAGCTTCCTAATTTTATATATGGAAACCAGGAGGAAATAATTCAACTTTTAAGGACTAAATGATAGAATACTAAATAAGTCCTAAAAGGTGATGAATGTTCCAATCTGATGCTGAGCAAGTTGCTTTAAAACAAGTTTTGTTTCCCTGATCTTTGTTTTATGATATCTAGTTGAAAGATGACATACTTTTCAATATTGTTGGGAAGTACTGATGCACAAGTATAAGCTCCACATATGTATCAGGAGGTAATAATGATATTGGAAAGAGCAGAGATTGAATGATGAGACTTTGGCTCAAGACTGTAAGTTTTGTAATTAATTTAAAAGGGGAGAAATATATTCTCTTACAACCTAGGAATATAAGGTGCATTTTATCACTCAGTGGAGCCAACACTTTGCAGGATTAAGCAAATAGCAATTCTGCAGCTGTTATTCATCAATTTTTTGCAGATACAATCAGAGTCTCACAGTCTTAATTTTTTCCTTACTCCTAGACCTGACATTTTTCATCTTGACAATGTTTCTTTAGAGAAATGATACAGTATAAACACACCTTCCAAAGGAATTAAGAGAGACAAGCATATAGAAGTAAAACGGAATTCCAACATTCTTGCCTGGACAGAGCTGCATCCCACAAATAAAAGAGGAAGGCAGCTTAATGCTTTTGGTTTTCCAAGATTCCTTGCTCTGAGAAGCAAAGGGGCCAACCGGGGGAGCAGCAGAGATGAGCAGTTAAAATGAGACAGAGCTGGACCCTTGTCAGAAGTTTTTTTTACAGATGTCAGAACCATTTTCTTACGTTGCCCTGTTTTGTGATTCAGGCTCGTCTGATGCATTAACAGAACACAGCACAATTTATCTGATAATTTTAATGTGCTTTACACATTAAAAGTGCAATTAATAGAATACATACCAAGCAATTAGATGACTTCTTGTGACCTTTCAATTTACACTGCAACAAAGGCACACACTTGGAATCCACTAGTAAACCATTTTCTGGCTTTCATGCAGCTGTTTTAATGGAGTTTGGCAATATTTAAATCAAAAGGGAAAAGATGAAAGCTAATTACAGCCAATATAGTAATGCTCAAATAATTTGTATTAAGAGAAATTAAAAAGAAAGGGGCATAAAGGAGCTGGTATTCCATGGAGCGAGCACATTTTTCTCTAATAATTTAAACATCACTATGGAATATTTTCTGTGTTGGTCTGTGCTGACATTCCACAATTCCATATCATTAGCATGAATGGGAATGCTGAATTTATCTACATACAGTAGACTGGAAAAATGCACCATATTATTTTTTAATACAAATGAAAACAACACAGGTTCTCACTGCATACTTAAGAGTCTGAACCATGTAGTTCCCACATTTTTGCATAGTGCCCCAGTGTGCTAAATACTGTATGCAAGGTTAAAAATTAACTCAAGTAAGGACAAACTGTCATTTTCAGAAGATGCTCTTTCACACAAAAGCCCTCTTTCCCCTACACTCTCCCAGCACTGCCCTTCAGTCTCCATCACTGTCTGTGCAAGGGCTGTGGTCATCCCTGAGGGCCCCTTGGGTTCTCTGGGGCTGAGCACAAACTCTGTGCCTGCAGGGCTTCCATCTTTTGCCCCTCACCAGCGAGGGCAGGAACCTGACACATTGCCTCTCCTGTTCCTCCCCACAAACGAGGGACAATTTCAAGAGTCACTTTGCCTCTGGGGCTCATTTTATCTGGAAATGTTAAGAAATGGGCAGGTTTTGTTTGTTACAGAATGGTAATTTTTTGCAACATTATTATGCCCATTTACTAGTCAGTTTAATAAAATAATGTCTTATGATGTTTACAAAGGCATCTTTTTTGGTTTGGTTTTGGTTTGTGTTTTTTTTTTTCAGGATGCACAGACCAAGGTATGTTGAAAATGTCTGTGTCATGTCCTAGGCTCTGAAGGGGATAAAAAGAAATGTTTCAAATTCCACTGACTTTTGTTTGCAGTCAGATACTCCTTTCTTAACTGATTTAAAATACGAATGATAACTACAATGCTAAAGGAATGTGCCAATTATCACAGTTCACTCCAGACAAGCCTCCTTTTTACCAAATATGGAAGAAAATCCTGCGTGACTCTGAAAAACTGTGACGAGTTTCCATAATAATTTACACTTTGAATTCACTATCTAATTTTTGGATGCAGAAACTGAATGACATTTATGGTCTTTCTTCTTTGAGACTCTATACAAACCAGTCTACCTCTGGGGATTAAAGAACTGAACAACGTACTGAAATGCTGCAGTATTTCCCTTTTTTTTCATTCTCTCTTCACGTTGTTGAGTTCACTTAGAGCTTGATTATGCAAGCCAGTGACAAAGCTGCCCCTTGACTTCTATGTTACAAAATCCAGCCTTAATGAATTTCCTGTTTATATTTTTAACCGGGTTGGCATTCCCAATGCAGCCCACAAACACTGCATGCTTTCAAGAAGGTCTTTGTTCTTTTAGGATCATGAAATTATCATGAGTGAACCATGAATCAAGATGGAAAACATAAGGGGAATGTTCTCCTGAAAGATAAGAAATCACATAACTTTTGCAGCACAACCAAGTGTATCTTTAGCAAGTTTGTTGATGATACAAAACTGGGAGGGGTGGCTGACACTCCAAAGGGCTGTGTTGCCATCCGGTGTGACCTGGACAGGACGGAGAGCTGGGCAGAGAAGAACCTAATGAGATTCAAGAAGGGCAAATGTAGGGTCCTGCACCTGGGTAGGAAGAATGCCAGGCTCCTATAGAGGTTACAGGTGGACCTGCCATAAAACAGCTCTGAGGAGGAGGATTTGGGTGTCCTGGTACATAAGTAAATTACCCATGAGCCAGCAATGTGTCCTTGTTGCCATGAAGACCAATGGAATCCTGGGATGCATAAGGAAGAGTATGGCCAATAGGTCAAGAGAGGTCATTCTCCCCCTCTACTCTGCCCTGGTGAGGCCACATCTGAAATACTGCATCCAGTTCTGGGCTCCCCAGTTCAAGAGAGACAAGGAACTACTGGAGAGACTCCAGTGGAGGGCAACAAAGATGACTGGGGCATTGGAGCATCTCTTTTATGAGGAAAGGCTGAGAGAGCTGGGGCTCTTTAGCCTGGAGATTAGAAGGCTGAGGGGAGACCTTATTAATGTCTATAAATATCTAAAGGATGGGTGCAAGGAGGATGGAGCCAGACTCCTTTCAGTAGTTCCCAGTGATAGAACGAGGGGCAATGAGCACAAGCTGGAACACGGTTAGTTCCATTTAAATATGAGCAAGAACTTTACTATGAAGGTGACAAAGCACTGGAGCAGGCTGCCCAGGGGGGTTGTGGAGTTCCCTTCTCTGGAGGTATTCAAGACCCACCTGTATGCAATCCTGTGTAAAGGGCTCTACGGGATCCTGCCTTAGCAGGGGAGTTGGACTAGATGATCTCTAGAGGCCCCTTCCAATTCTCATTTTCTCATGTCGGAATGACAGCCTGTGGATTTCCTGGTTCTTGCTGAACTTTGATTAACTCAGAACAGTGTGAAATGTTTATGCTTTACAGCTGAGATTAGGCCAACTACTTCTTGTCATCTGCCTAAATTAAAACACCTCTTTCCAGACAGATTGTCCATTTTTAAAAAGCATGTTGCAAAAGCCAATTCTGCATGAATGTCACTGTTATTTAACCCAATTTGTTTAACAGTGCTTTCTGGAAGGAAAAGCTCACATGCTGATGTGAGTCAGGATAATGGTGGTTATTACTAATTTCTTTTTTTTCAACTCTAGGAAGAAGTCAAAGAACTAGTAATTACCATTGTCTTCTAGGATCTATATTTACCATCACAATCTTGAGAAGTTTCCTACAAGGTTATCTCACTGTACTGTTTGAAATACACTTTGTTCTTTCTTAACCTTGCTTTTTTCCTATGAAATATTTAAACTGAATTTAAAGCAAAATTATTAAAGCAAAATTAAACTTCATAGTAAGAACCCTAGCACTGCACATTTTAAAAGTGAAAAAAATATTTTGACATTTTCATCTTCCTTTTGGATAATACAGAGTGGAGTGGAGATGTTTAAGGCCAGGCTAGATGAGGCTTTGTGCAGCCTGGTCTAGTGTGAGGTGTCCCTGCTCATAGCAGGGAGGTTGGAACGTGATGATCTTTAAGGTCTCTTCCAACCTTAACCATTCTATGATTTTATGATTCCTAAAAGAATCTAGAAATGAGCAATGAATACTGTATTTCCAGAAGTTGAAATTCTATCTGATATTTGAATGAACTTTGAAAATTCATACCAAAAAACCCTCTAAAAATTGTAAACAAAATCTCTTTCACTTATTAGGCAAACTCATGTTTTCTGTAATTTTATCTAGGGTTAAGGATATCTTCTTGCCTGCTCTTACAGTGTGGATTTTCTAAAAGCAACCAATGGTGCTTTAATATGCTCAGCATAAATCTCCAACGTGGCTCTTTTGTTTTAAAAACTATATGTAAAATACCTTCAAGGTCTTTGATGGGAAAAAATGCCAGTTTTTTACAACATTTAAAACAGTCTTACGATGCAAGTATTATATGTAATTATCAAGCATTTATAAAGATATTTGCTTTTTGTGGATCTGTAAGTTGCTAATATACTGTATTTGAGTTGGAGAAGCTACAAACATGACTGGAGTAAGAAACACAGCCCTTCCTATGGGTACTGGGAATATCCCCAGTCTAGCAGGACTAAAGCTTTGAGATGCTGTGACAGGGGCATCTTCAGTCACCAAACACAAGGAGGATGACACAGACAGGCAGAACGACACACACAACCTGCAAGCAGCTATCTGCTTCATATCTAAAACGCCCTCTGGGAAGAGAATGAGAGTGAGCAATTTGTGGCATTAGCTCATCACCGTGCTGAGCTGTGTCTCACTGCAGACAGTGAGTTAGCCTCTTCACCCCTCCTGCCTTCCCAGGGGCCCTCCCCTGACTGGGAGACACTGGAGAAGAAACCCTTGTGCACTGCACCGCTGACCGCCAAACCACATGGGGCTAAAACAGCCAAGTCTGTCCATGTTCTGCTACATAGCCCCTGCCTGGCCATGTCAAACTGATCTGCCTTAAAATCACAGACTCATAGAATGGTTTGGGTTGGAAGGGCCCTTAAAGCTGATCTAGTTTCAACCCCCTGGCCATAGACAGAGATACCTCCCACTAGACCAGGTTGCTCCAAACCCCATCCAACCTGCCCCTTAACATTTCCAGGGATGAGGCATCTACAACCTCCCTGGGTAACATGTTTCAGTGTCTCACCACCCTCATATTAAATAATTTCTTCCTTATGTCTACCCTAAATGTAACCTTTTCCAGTTTAAAACCATTCCACCTATTGCCATGTGCCTTTGTAAACAGTCCTTCTCTACCCTTCCTGCAGTCCTTTCAGGCACTGGAAGGCCCCTATGAGGTCTTCTGGGAGCCTTCTCTTCTCCAGGCTGAACAGCCCCAACTCTCCAAGCCTGTCAACAGCCTTGATGCTGTTGTGATGGCAGTGAGTGCAGTTGGAAGAAGTCACAGGGTGAGAGGAGAGCAGAGCTGCCCCACAAGGGCTGGGGACATTGGGACATCGGGACACATGGCTGCAGCCAGGCCAAATGTGGGGCTCAGCCCGCTCCTGTGCAGCTGCCCTCCTTAGAAACCTCAAGCAGAAGAGTGCACTGACACACGTGCAAATCATCACAGAAAGAATTAAGCAAGGACTGATTTTGGTTTTGTTGCCTTTTTTTTTTTTTTTTTTTTAAACTAGCCAGGTGGCAACCTTATTCTTCTGCCAATTTACAAAGCTGGATTGAAGAACCAGCTGAGATCACTCAGCCAAAAAGCCACTGGCAGCTTTCAGCAACTATTCCTGGCCACTGCTGGCACAGGGAGTGTTCTTGAATTTGTGAGGGGGAGACTTGATTACAGTAAGCAACTCTGAGACAGCTCTAAATTGCACCAAGAGCTGCCTGGCCCTAGAAGCCCTCAAGGTCAGCAGAAGTGATACATAACTTTTCTGTCTACAGATTTAAATTCCTCTTTGATTCTCTTCTCAAAAAAAAAAAAAAAATAATTAAAAAAAATAAATGTTGAACTATTCCATGTTTATTTATTGTGATTTCTTCTGTCCTTCCTTCATTTCTGAATGCACATACACAGGCTGTGTATCCAGCAGCCCCAAGTTTGACTTTCATCCAGCTGCTGCCATGTTAATGTTGTTACTCATGGCATCCCACAGAAGTTACTATTTCTGCTGCCACCTTTCTAAAGGAAAGTAGTCATGACGGTACTATTTACTATGAGGAAAAGAAGCAACACTGCAAGATAAATGGATTTCCTGCTTTTATATCTGGACAAAAATAAAATTAACATTTAACGTTAATTATCATGTATTTCCATCTCCTGTCTCAGAAAGATCCTGCTGTTTTATCTTCTGTGATTTCATCCCCTCTCTTACTGATGCTTTACACAAAGCATTTTGCCATTAATTCTATTTCTCTCTCAATTCCTAAATGCAAGTAACTTTAATTGAACTGAAGTTTTGTATTATTTCATTTTCTCAGTTCGGTAGTTTACTGCAGTTATCCTACTCAGATCAGTAGTTTACTGATACTGTGGGGTTGAAAGCTGCTAATGGTGTGTCTGTTTGATGTATAAGCTTTCAAAGCCTCCTCAAGGAAACTGTGTAGGCTTATGCAGACTTTTAGTTTTGACAATTAAAGCTCTAAAGACCATTTGCATAACAAACTTGCTGCACTAGTGGAAGGCATCAACCACCATCTAAGGTAGGAGTTAGATCTATATCTACACTGATTAAAGTTTTGATAGTCATACCAGTCTTTCTAAGTCTATCCTCAAATAATATACACAGGATGTACAGAGTGTTCTACTCTGTTTTGAACATGTTCAGAAGGCTGTACACAACTGAGCATTTCTATTTAGATGCAAAGTTAACACTATCTTATGAAAGAACTGGTCTCTCCTGCTTTTCCCCAAAGTCCCTGACCTATAGACTTTTATTCTTATATTTACTTCTTACAAGCCTTTTTATTTTGGTGTTCATGAAATTTGTGTTGGTTTAATTCCGTGGAAGCAAGAGCAAGTCTGTTTACTCATCCTCATGGCTTGCACTTTACTCATTTGTTAAATGGTTTGTAAGAGATACATGCCTACCAAACACTGCTTGTGGCAAGCTGCATTTTCCTGTTTTAGTCTTTCTGATTCTGTGGTTTATTAAAAGCCTTGCACTTCCCAGGGATAGTAACATCAGTGGTTCTGATTAATTCTTTTTGGTCTTTAGCCAAACAACCAGCTAATTTTGTCACTTGGCTAATTTAGTGATGTGCCAGCAAAATTCATAATTACAGCTAAAAGTATTTGTACTACTATTGTTTGCTAAGCTAAGGTGACTTCATTAATACCACCTACTCCTTCTGCCCTTCAGTCCAGAGGAACATATTAAATAAAAAAAATGTAGAAGGGGAATCTATTGTCTACCTATTTAAAACTTTATTGCTTTTGTTTTTCTTAGCAAGACACTAGGCCATACCCTACTCTAAGTTACACAGGGAGATATTTAAGGAAATTATTTTTTTTCCCTGGTTAGGAAACACAGCTTGCAAGAAGACTATTTTAGATTAAAAAAAAACAACACAACAAAAAAAACATGTAACTGAATATTTGAGTTAAAGCTCTGTTAGATGAGGTGAGAAAAATCCCTAACATATGGTGGCCTTACTGATACATGTGATACACTGTCGTTCACAGGAGAAACAAGGAGAGCAATCCTTACTGAACGAATGATTTAAGAGATGCTTTACTAAGTTTCTCTGTTATTTTCAAAGAGGTAAAGAGTTTCCAATAAAATCTTCCATCACAAAAAAAATATCTCATTTCCATACAGAACCTTTTTTGGGAGATGGGATTTACAATGCCACAGCCCCACTATTAACTGCATTAGAGACAGTGTCTGTTTCATATCAGGTTCACCACCACCCCCGCACCACCTCCATCATCACCAAACATGGTGATGATTCAAGGCAGAGATTATTCTGTAGAATTATTACTGTGGGCTGTCTAAGTGACAATGTTTGATAGATATTTAGCAGTCAAACTAGGAGTCTGGCTATTTGCTAAAATACTCCATGAGTTTCTTAACAGTTGATAGAACTGCTCAGTGCTTCAGTTTCGCAACTGTCAACTTCAAGTACACAAAACCAAGCCTCTAAGAACATCACACTATTTAAAGCCGAGAAATCACGTGGGTATCTGGTGGTTTGTTTTTTACTTTTCTTTGCAACTCTGTGCATGGTAATACCTCTTTGCCCTTCTTAAGAGAAGTATAAAAGAGAAAGAGGGGCAGGCACAAAAAAAACAGTGTCTGCGGAGGAGGGACTGGCAGGCCAGAGAAGCACAGGCAAGGAAAGTGCAGTTCCTCAGACTGAAACCAGGAGCAGCAGGTTTGGTACAGAATTAATCCCTCAGCACCTTCTGTTGCCACTTGAAGTATATGGTAGTGCTGAGGGCTGCACATGTTCACAGACTGTTTTCCCCAGCTGCTTTGAGATTATAACCTGGCTACAAAGTACATGAGATGCTCAGAAGAGTTTTGTCCCCATGTGCAGAGCATGGGAGGTCCATGTTGGTCTGCGGGGGGGGGGGAGGGGTGAGGCTGGAGAGCATTGCTCTTTCACCTGCAACTGGGAGAGCAGAGACCTTGCAACCTGTCAGGGGCCTGGCAGTCTGCTATGGGTGGGAGAGGAGGGGAGAGAAAGGTCTCACAAAAGAGGGAAACTGAAATAAGGACCACTGGAGGTCTACAGAGGAAGGCAGAAAAGCCCTTAAACCGTGCAAAGGAAGAGCTTCAACTTGTTTGTATTGCTGACTCTGACTTGATTTGGAAGCTTAACTGTCATTAAAAGAATTGGATCAGAAACAATTTTGGAAGATGATGATATTTACTTGCCAAGCCAATCCCTATCACTTACTCTGTCTGCCAGCTCCCTCAGCTCTCAGAAATAGCCTTCTCTAATTTTCTTTAGGCTGGAAGCAAATACTGCTTCAATGGGAGTTGTGGGTTCTCAGCACTTTTCAGGACTAAGTATTAGATGTATGCTGAACTTCAAAACTGACACATAAATCAAGCTGGTTTGTTTTGGTATTCTGCCTCCTCTAGAAAAAAAAAAAAGTAATACAAAATTGTGATTCTCACTTTGATAGCTTGTTTTAGTTACCCACACTGATGCTCTGGGTAGCTCAAATAGACAGAATTTGACACTGAGGTTTTCTGGCACATCAGTTCTGGTGGAGCTGTGATCCAAGTGACACAGCAGTCTTTCAAAGCACTCAGGGTACACAGACTTCACACAGACTGCTCATGGGCACAGGTATGGAGAGATTTCCAGCAACACAAGAAGCACTGCTGTCTCCAACAGCCCAAGTCCTGTATTTAAGCAAATGCCTTGATCAGTACAGTCCTGCACTATGTCAGGTATCTGACCTAATCACAGTTACTCCAATTAAATTAATGCAGTAGGTAAATGGCATCTTCACAAACATAATGAATACAATAAGCAATGCGTAATTTGAGAGAATAACTTGCTAGAAAACACAGCCTGTGGGACAGCTTGTGAATGAAGTCTCACATTTCTGTAACATACACACTTGCTTTTGAGTATTATTAACATTCTTGAAAAGTAAACTCTGGGTATTAGATAGGATAAACATACATCTGGAAGTGGAGTTTGTCAAGACATAAAGGAGAATAAGAAAAAGGGAGAGGAAAAAAAATATATTCTATTGCCAACGTAGTCAAACAAAAAACAAGCAGTAAAATGAACTGTAAATTAACCACTTCTCCAAAGAAGAACAATACTTTTATCTCTCTTCCCACCTTTTCCATGTCAATATTACCATACCATTTTCCAAAAAACAAAACCAGATATTGGTGGTTTTATTTTTCTCCATTGAAAGGTTTCACTAGATATATGTACTTGATATAATTTATGCAAATAACATTTCTTCAACAGTCAATACATTTTACCTCCCAGACAAGGAAATTATCTAAAATCAAGTATTTCAAACTACAGCAAAATCAATTAATATCCAGGCACAGTATTTTAGGGAGTCTAATTAAGGACTTCTAATCACACTTTATTGCTACCAACCAAGCACTATCAAGTAATGCTAATGGAACTCAGACTTAAGATGTTTTACTACCAACAGTGGAGTATGCAGGAATTAATGACTGCAAGTAGCCCAGCCACACAAGTGTCCTGAAATGGAGCAGTAAACTTTGAGCCTAGCAGGATTATGCACTTCCACTGTCCCCACTGGAGATTTTATGCCCCCACCCCATGCCCCTCCCCCCCCCGCTTTTTTTTTTTTTTTTTTGTATTAACTTTGTTTCCTTTCTTTCTGCTGTATTCATTTGTATTCTATGCCATTTATTCCCTTACCTACTTTCTTCCCAGGTCAGTATCCTGACCCTGCAGTATTATCTTATGAAACCTGATGTAAATCGAGATAACTTTATAAAAACTAAAAGACAAACCTTCATAGTTTCAGTTTCAGGTTTGGACTGACAGTGACAGTTGTACTTGAAGATTTTCAACTTTTTCCTTAATCTCTCACTTCCTTTTCTGTTTCTCCCCACACATACACACTTTTCCTGTTCCTTTTTAGTTTTGTCATTCAGTCTCCCAGTTTCTTGACTAGTTTCTTTTTCCTTTCTTTCCTCCCTCTGCTGTGACGCCTTTCATCTCTGCTAAACCATCTTGCAGTTCCACAGTCCAGTTCTATCCCACTGTTTACCCTACTCCATCACTAACCTTTTTCTCATCTTGCTTTCACAGTCTCTTTGACTCTACCTACACACTTAACTTTCAATATTTCCTTGTCCCCACTCTGTCAACCTTCATCCTTCAGCCAGTATGCACCACTTGGTATGCAGCTTAGCAGACAGCAACTTCAGTGGCTAATTATGCCAAAGAGAATATATTTCCTATGCACAATCGAAATCCCAGTAACTATAATGTTTTCCACTGCAAAATTCACAATTGAGGCTGTTAGAGACAGTGGAAGAATGTATTGGTCTGTTTGGTTTTCCTTAACATCACCCCCTCCCCCCTCATTTAATAGGTCTGATAAATCATAAGGGAGGTACAACATACAATTGCCTTATTCTAACAATGAACCAACATGAAAACATATTCCACTGGAAAGCTTGTGAGTAGAGAAAAGAGGAAAAAAAACCAAACAAATAAGAGGATAAAACCAGAAAATCAGTAAAATAAACAAGAACGTAATTTACAGATACCTGTCATTTGTTTGCAAAAGGATCCTCTAGATAGGAACAGAGGGAAAGAAAAAGTGAAATACTGTGGAACTCCAAAGGGGAGCAAACGGAAGAAGCTGAGGAAAGACAAAAGAAAGGTGTTGCTCCTGTAGAACGGGAAA
>NW_009952533.1:4319617-4336997 GCF_000747805.2 Chaetura pelagica | reverse complement strand
GAAAGAGAACAGCCCTTTTCCAGTAACTGAAGGTTCAGTTACCCTAGCTGAAATACTCCAAGATTTAGAGCTAAATTAGCATATTCAACCACCAGATGGGGACTATAACATCAGTGCTAACTACTGATGTATCCAGAGACACCAGAGCCATTCCAACCCAGACAGCAGTGGGGACTGACACACTGATGTTCACACTTCTACCTGCTTGCTGTGGGCACAACTACAATTCTGCAGAGCTGCCTTACAACATGCGTATATCAAGACAGTACTTGTAGGGCAGGAAAGCACTAAAACACTGACTGAAAGTCCTGATGCAGCCAGACAGAAAAGATATTGCCCCTATTGGCTGAAGAAACCAATGTTGCAGCCCCAGTTTTGACCAAGTTAGCATCAGCGAACATCTGGACAGGATGCAGAGTCCTGCAGAGAACAGCATTAGAGAGGCATCGCCAGTACTCAGCTACCCCACGTGCCATGCTAATTGCTATAGTACTTGAAGAAGCACTGTCCTTTCCCACAAAATCTGAAACTGCAGGTCTTCTGGCAATCTTTTATTATTCATTCTCACAAGCCACTGTTTTGTAGGCATGCAAGTTGTAACTTTTTTGTCTTTGCAATGATCAATTTTGTTAATACCACCAACCTACTTTAATTTCCTCTGCCTCCTCAAGTGGCTGTGGTGTTCTTCATTTTCTGTCTAAAATTGTTAGGTAGAAGTGGTACGTACTGTTAAACTGTTGTCACATCTCATCCCAAAGGTGCTGGTATTTCACTGACTGATAAAGTGTGATCCTTTAATTTAAAACTTAAGGGACAGATATTGATAGCACCTTATCCCATAAAAGGGAATCTACCCATCAGAGGAAGATACTGTTCACTATAAATAAGGTTATCAGAATCCAGTGCACATAGTATTGAAACAAAACATGCTACTATTCAAAAATCTTAGTTTTATTATCAGTTTTGCTATGCAGGTATTGACAGGTTGCTGTGATAACAGAAAAAGCCCAGTGCTTGACAAGAGAAAAGGCACTTATTACTATTACAGAGGTAGAAGGAACAAGGCTATGAAGAAGTCAGGTAAAATCTTCATGTTGTTGGAAGAGATAAAGTCTTCAAAATAACAGAAAATAACTGCCTAACAAAGAGCTACAGTACTGCCCTAAGCTGCAGAATGAAACAATTATTTTAATGTAGCTCTTCATCTTTAGAATCTTAAAGTCTTTTTGTTTTTCTCTCATCTCCCCTTGATCTGTTTGAAGGCATTTTTTCCCCTGTAAATTTAAAACATATTTTTCGCTGTTTTTTTTCGCTCTTCCCCCAGCTCTCCTCCCAGTGTTTTATCTATGATGCTCCTCTGTAACTCGCCTCTACAATGTTGTTACCTTACTCACTGTAACATCACATCATGGACTGGATCATTACAACCATCTGTTATCTGGCACAGCTGACATTAACCTACAAATGCCCCCCTCTCTCTGCATTATTCTCACAGGTCAGTATGGTTCATTGGTACCCTGTGATGGATGATGCAAAAAGAGAGGAGATTAAAGCACCAGCGGCAGGAGACTGACTGAATCTGAGCAGTTTAGGCAGAAGGGATTTCATGTGATCCTAAGATGCAGCTATAGTATAAAACAAGAGGTACTTCTTCATGTCTGTCATAGTGAGTGCAAAATCCCAAATGAGCACAGACACTGTGGGCAGTTGCTCATTTAATTAACCTGCCCTGACTTTATCAGGTTCCAGGGTCTAACGTCATTTGATAGAGTTTTCACTTTGCTTCTTAGATGAGATCACCCATCCTGAAAGCTGCCTGTGAGGCTGCATCTACAATGTATTTCATGGGTGAACCCAGCTGCATCTCTCCTCCAAACAGCCAGCATGCTCCTTTGTATGCAAAAGGCAGCAATGGAGAAAGCTGGTCCTTCTTCTATCTGCTCAGTATCATGGCTGCAACCCTGGTAAGCCCATATTCCTGAACATGCTAAATATTTCCAGGTATGCCCTAACAGGCTATGGTGCCTCAAGCTTGTGGTGGTGAACACAGGGGTTAGGCAGGTGGTGAATCACTACAAGCATAGCCACCAGTTCTACAGCCTAAGTGTTATGTTGGAGGGTAGTCGCAGGTTCAGAGCCCTATGCTTTTTTGTAAGACTTTTTTAAATACTATGCTTTATATAAATGTAAGATGCACTCAAACTCTCACCTAACATTACATTTTAAGTTTCATATTTTGACAAGTGAAGAGCCTACATGTTTAAGACTTCCTTGGTGTTGCAAAATGAAACACAGTATTCCGTTCAGTCCCTTCCTGATGATTTTTGAGTGGATGCAGCAACACCAACACATATGCCCTATGCCTACACATCTAAGGAAATTCTTAGTTAATGTTTCCAAAGTGTATTGTGCTCATATTGTACCCTTTAAAACTGACTCTGCTGCAAACAGATTTGCAGTAGAGTTGTCACTTACATTATCTCAATGACAGAGCTTTTTCTTCTCTGTATTCCTGATTAGAAAAAGGAAAACAGTGCAGCTGAACAAGGCATTCAAAATGGATAATTGAGCCTACAAATTTTACGCTAATTTACTTGATCTTAATTTTCTGCTTCTAGAATACTGGCAAGAAGATAATGATTTCCTAAGTGTATTCATTATCACCTCTCTGGATCATTTCTTAAGAGCATTTAGAATATACTATTCAAGTTGTACAGTTTAGTTGCCACTGGTCCATCAAATCACACAGCATCTTGTCTGTTCTCTGACTGCTGGATGAAAAACCAAAGCAAAAGGAGGTGGTAACATCAAAAATCTAGTTCTGCATATGGTAATGCCAACTCTGTAAATTGTCAGTAGAGCCACTTATGAAAATAACACTTCTATTACAAAAACAGTTGACTACACAAGAGCTTAAAAATAAGAACCAAAATACATTAGTTTTTGAAGAAGTATTCACTGAAAGTGATTTCAATATTCCCTCAAATTAAGATAACAAACTATCTATCATATTCAAAAGAGAGGTTTGGCTCTGGCTAATGACATTCTGTGATAAAGGCAATCACTGTTCCTGATTGCCAACCAAGTATCAGATTTTCCCAATGATTGGTTAATGAACTAAATATGGATTACAGCCTATTCAGAAAATTTGAGGTGGAAATACATTATGCCTTTTGTTGCCACCCAAAAAATACTTCAGAAATTACAGCAGACGTTGGAAACTTTCCAGTAAGCCTTTTTTGTGTCCTGCTACACTTTGTCAGAGATTAATATTTTAAACCTGGCAAAGAAAGAACAAAATACCAAGTTGTGTGAACACAGGACCACATACAAGAAACAAGAAGGTCATGCATTCATAAAAGCTACAGAAAAAACCCTTAGTGTAAAATCTGAGTAATACAATTCCAAGCTCATTGATTTAAATGGGCTTTATTTCAGGTCATCATTTCTGTTGCGATGACAATATCTGTATAATTTATTCATTTTTACAATCATGACAGTGAGTTACTGTTTGTTAAGTGTTTCTAATTTTAAAGGGAAAAAAAAAAAAAGAAGTGTCATTAATTAAAGATTATTCCCAGGCATTAATTTTATAAAGTGTGCTGTAGAACTCTTCTTCAAATTAAGAAAGAAAATCTATGCCAACAGAGTGCCAATGAAGAACTTGTTATGAGTTAGCAACACTGCCTAAAGACAAATGAGAGACACCTCAACTTCCTGTTTAGTTTTGACTCCGTACTGATCAATCTTTTCGTAATTGCACCATCTCAGCAATGTGCTCATCTAAAAATAAAGTTCAGCTTCACTGCAATCCAGATTTTCTGGCTCTAACAAATATTTTTTCTCTGTCACGCTGATAGTACAAAGGACTAGTACAAAACCATTCACCCCTTTGTCAGCCACTTTGGCTGATAATAACTGGAAGAGGGTTGGTGTTTTTTTTGTTTCCCATTAACTGAATTTATAATGGTTGGAATTTCACCCGATTTATCTTTGTGAAAGCAACTGAAACCTGTTTATTTCATTCTATTAATATTTATTTATTCACGGCAGCAAATCTTTCCTCCACTTGAGAACCACCAAGTGAACTGCTTAATGCAAGTTAAAGACAACAACAAAAAACCACCAGAACAAAGAACTTGCTCTCAGAAGTATTTTTACCAGAGAAAGAGTCAGAAAAAATTGAAAGCGACTTCCGAACTGTTCCCAGTCTTACTATTATTTATGTTTGGCAGAGGGGGAAAAGATATGGACATACAATATTCAGTGAACTACAACAATTCTGCCGAGACTTCTCTTAAGGGAAGGATTTAGGTCAATTCCCCTCAAAACCGTTGATCCTAGTTATGGGATTGTATAAAGGAGGATTAGCAAGTTACAGTTTCAAATGGAATTTAAAATTTATGATATCTTGAAAATCTCACTGAGATTTCCATGTTGTCCTGCCTCCCAACACAGACCTTAGGCAAGGCATGGAGAAGCAGCTAGTCTGGTTTGCTACCATCACACCTGAGGGATATTGGAGGGCACAAACAGTGGTCTGATAGCTGCTAGGTCAATGGTCTTTCCTGATTGAAGACTAAGGAACCTTTTTAGAAGAGAATCAAATTTGAGTAAAACCCGAAATTTTAATCTGGCTTATAAAAGCAAACACAGGGCCCTATATCCAGATCTCTTCCATTAATGTCACCAGAGACCATTGTCTGACAGCTGGCTCACAGTGAAAAGTGCCTGTTAATGTAAGTAATAGGAAGTTATCTGTTTTAATTTAAGTAATATGGAATTGTTTATTTAAGTATTAGGAAGATAGAATCTTTCAGGCTTTTTTTTTTTTTTTTTTTTTTTTAAGGATAATTTTAAAGAATCTGGTACACATGGAAGCATCCTGTTCCTCTGGGTCTGGTGATCCTTCAACTCAGGTGGTAGAACCATCCTATTGTATTTCTCCAGTATACAGAGTGAAACATCTCTTTTTTTCTGAGCTGCACAGTCTGTTTGAAAGAATAGAGTAGATAAGACAATGCAGAATTACCTTTTGCTAACCAAAGAGAAATCCCTGGCAGCATAAAGAGAACCCAAACTCTAGAGATTTTAAGGAGCTCTTAACTAGCATAATAAAAACAAACAAACAAAAAAATCAAGTAAGAAACAGAGAGAAATACACTCTTTGAGGGAAGACTGATACCATCTGGGAAAGTTGCTAGGAGTGCCAACATATTTCTCAGCTGTACAGAGAAGCTACCTAAATGCAGAAAATGATCAGTACATCAGGAGGCTGTGTGTTCACACTAACAGAATTTACCCATAAATATGAGGCATTTTTCTATTGTCCCTTGTGCACATGAACAAAGATGAATATATGCATGTATTTTTCTACACACACTCTTAAAGTCAAGTCTCAAGGATGGAGAACAAAATCAGTGTGTAAGCTTCAAATCGATGGCCATTTTTAAAATAGTCTCAAGTAATTTTACATGGTTTTAATCACCATTGATTTCAGTAATCCCCAACATAACAAGAAAGTTACACTTTTTTTTCTCAAGTCTAAGAGGTGAAGATTGCCACATCCATTGTTTATGTCTATGGTGATTTACATAGAAATGACAGTCAAAAGATGAAAAGATGAAGAAACATAACATACAATATAAAGCATGCAAGATATATTCTCTCAGCCTGAAGAGTCATGGTAATTTTCCACCAGAACTAGTGAACTAGAAATTCTGATTTATTGATCTTTGAGGTCAGATGTAGGTATTTTTGGTTGGCCAGTTGATTTTTGTTTTGCTTCGTTTGTTTTGCATTGCCCTTTTGAATTTACAGGAGGTAAGGTCAAAGTGTTAATGCATTAATTCAGTCAGTATTAAAGAGCCCCTTTTACACCTTTCTGAGTATCCTTCAAAGCTGACATCCTGTTTAATATCTGTATCTGTCACCTCTGCAAAACAATGTTATGTTGGAACTTTACATTGCCATATGATAGCAGACGGTTGTGGTTCTGTTTTCCACTTCAGCCGAGTATCACTAGGAAAGGATAAGATGGAGAAAACCCTGAGGGGGAGAGAGATAAGTTTACTTTCTTGAAAAAAAACATCGTTTATTAAAGACTCAAGCTTCAACGAATCTGATTGAATTAAACTTGAGAAGTGTGAACAACACTATTTTTTATGGCTTGCAGCAATTTCAAGCTGAAAGGCAGGTAATAAGTATAATAGGCTTATATCTGATATTCTGACATTTGCACACCAAGGACTTAATTCTCAGAGGACATGTAATTTTTAACTCCATTTTCCTATAATTTTAGTCTTTTCATGCCCAAATCACTATGTCCTTTCAGAATAGTTTCATGGCATTACTGTATTGTAATCTTTAGGTACAGTACTAAATA
This sequence comes from Chaetura pelagica, assembly GCF_000747805.2. Classification (NCBI taxonomy): domain Eukaryota; kingdom Metazoa; phylum Chordata; class Aves; order Apodiformes; family Apodidae; genus Chaetura; species Chaetura pelagica. The sequence goes on along the minus strand of NW_009952533.1, from coordinate 4,330,612 downwards.
AAAGTAACATTACTGATTTACAGTTGGTAAAACAAAATGCTGTCCATGTTTCCAAAATGCTCAGTTCTCCTTAGTGTGTGATCTACAAAATTTTCCACAAAAAGAAGCAGCAACTGTCAACATCCCTCTTGACATGAGACTTCTATTTCAGTTAAACTTAATTAAATGCAAGTACATCATAGTGTTGTATTTTGGATTTGTCTATATACACATATATTTATTTATCACAGACTTACAGAATCACTGGAGTTGGAAGGGATCTCTAGATCCACCTAGTCCAACCCCCCTGCTAAAGCAGGATCACCCAGAGCACATTACTCAGGACTGCATACAGGCAGGTCTTGAACGTCTCCAGAGAAGGGGACTCCACAAATCCCTTGGGCAGCCTACTCCAATGCTTTGTCACCCTCACCACGAACAAGTTTTCCTCGTGTTCAGATGGAACTTCCTGTGTTCCAGTTTATGGCTATTGCCCTTTGTCCTATTGCTGAGCACTACTGAAAAAAGCCTGACTCCATCCTCCTTACACTCACCCTTTAGATATTTATAGACATTAATAAGGTCTCTCCTCAGCTTTCTCTTCTCCAGGCTACTGAGTCCTAATTCTCTCAACCTTTTCTCATAAGAGAGATGCTCCAGTCCCCCAGTCATCTTTGCTGCCCTCCACTGGACTCTCACCAGCAGTTCCCTGTCTCTCTTGAATCAGGGAGCCCAGAACTGAACACAACAGAAGACTTCTTTTACTTCAAGATCCTTCTCCTCAGAGCTGCTCTCCAGCAGGACAACCCCCAACTTATACAGATGCAAGGCGTTGTTCCCCACCAGGTGCAGGACCCTACGTTTGCTCTTATTAAATCTCACTAAGTTCCTCAGTGCCCAACTCTCCATCCTGTCCAGGTCACACTGGATGGCTGCACAGCCCTCTCAAATGTCAGCCACTCCTCCCAGTTTTGTGTCATCAGTAAACCTGCTGAGGATACACTCTGTCCTCTCATCTAGGTCATCACAGGTGGAACAATACTGGACCCAGTATTGACCCTTGGGGAATACCGCTGGCTACAGGCCTCCAACCCAACCCTGCACCAGTGATCACAATCCTCTGAGCTCTGTCACTCAACCAGCTCTCAATCCACCTTATTGTCCAATCCTCCAACCCACAATCCTGAGTTTCTTAATAAGGATATTATGTGAGACAGTTTCAAAAGCCTTGCTGAAGTCAAGGTAGATGACATCTGCTACTCTCCCCTCATCCAGCCAACCAGTTATGGTATCACAGAAGTCTAACATAATGGTCAAGTATGATTTACCTTTGGTAAATCCCCACTGACCACTCCCAAGAACTCTCTGTTCTTCAATGTGCCCAGAGATGACGTCCAGAACTATCTGCTGCATCACCTTCCCAGGGACAGAGGTGAGACTAACTGGCCTGTAGTTTCCTGGGTCCTTCTTCTTGCCCTTTTTGAAAACTGGAGTGATATTGGCCTTCCTCCAGTCCTCAGGCAGCTCCCAGAGAAGGGGGATCCACAAATCCCTTGGGCAGCCTACTCCAATGCTTTGTCACCCTCACCACGAACAAGTTTTCCTCGTGTTCAGATGGAACTTCCTGTGTTCCAGTTTATGGCTATTGCCCTTTGTCCTATTGCTGAGCACTACTGAAAAAAGCCTGACTCCATCCTCCTTACACTCACCCTTTAGATATTTATAGACATTAATAAGGTCTCTCCTCAGCTTTCTCTTCTCCAGGCTACTGAGTCCTAATTCTCTCAACCTTTTCTCATAAGAGAGATGCTCCAGTCCCCCAGTCATCTTTGCTGCCCTCCACTGGACTCTCACCAGCAGTTCCCTGTCTCTCTTGAATCAGGGAGCCCAGAACTGAACACAACAGAAGACTTCTTTTACTTCAAGATCCTTCTCCTCAGAGCTGCTCTCCAGCAGGACAACCCCCAACTTATACAGATGCAAGGCGTTGTTCCCCACCAGGTGCAGGACCCTACGTTTGCTCTTATTAAATCTCACTAAGTTCCTCAGTGCCCAACTCTCCATCCTGTCCAGGTCACACTGGATGGCTGCACAGCCCTCTCAAATGTCAGCCACTCCTCCCAGTTTTGTGTCATCAGTAAACCTGCTGAGGATACACTCTGTCCTCTCATCTAGGTCATCACAGGTGGAACAATACTGGACCCAGTATTGACCCTTGGGGAATACCGCTGGCTACAGGCCTCCAACCCAACCCTGCACCAGTGATCACAATCCTCTGAGCTCTGTCACTCAACCAGCTCTCAATCCACCTTATTGTCCAATCCTCCAACCCACAATCCTGAGTTTCTTAATAAGGATATTATGTGAGACAGTTTCAAAAGCCTTGCTGAAGTCAAGGTAGATGACATCTGCTACTCTCCCCTCATCCAGCCAACCAGTTATGGTATCACAGAAGTCTAACATAATGGTCAAGTATGATTTACCTTTGGTAAATCCCCACTGACCACTCCCAAGAACTCTCTGTTCTTCAATGTGCCCAGAGATGACGTCCAGAACTATCTGCTGCATCACCTTCCCAGGGACAGAGGTGAGACTAACTGGCCTGTAGTTTCCTGGGTCCTTCTTCTTGCCCTTTTTGAAAACTGGAGTGATATTGGCCTTCCTCCAGTCCTCAGGCAGCTCTCCTGTTCTCCATGACCTTTCAAAGGTGATGAAGACTGGCCCGGAAATAACATCTGCCAATTCTCTCAGCACTTGCGAGTGCATGGACATTCTATAATTCTGTGACTTACAGATGTCCAGTTTGGCCAATTTATATAAACCCTGTACACACACAGATTTATAAATCAACAGTATTCTTGATTCTACTGTGCTTCCCAGACCATTGATTTAGATTGAAAACAACAGTATTTCTTAAGGTGAAACCCATTGCTATGCAACAGCCTACAAACCACTTGAGGCCCACTTATTTCAGGGTTTAAGTAGCACTTCAGCGATGCATAGCCTTGTACAGATAGAATTTTACCTGCAAGGAGCATCCCACTTCTTTTCTTTTGATAGTTTGAACTGTGCAGTAGGACTATAAGTGTTTTGTAAAATAATCCTGAAAATGTGTTCTTTCGCTCCCTCTCAGTTATAGATCCCCATATTCTGAGTGATTTATTTTTTTTTTCCTATTTGAAAAAAGAAAAAAGAAGGGGAGGAGAACTTTAAAGCACAACATAGTCTCGTTTCCTCTACATTATCACTGCTGCAGGTAAGTGAGGCACCATCTCATGTGTAAAAAAGAGAATCAGCTTCACTCCTTCTTAATCATACTATTGTATGTCCTTGATAGTTGCAAAATCAGGCCATTTTTCAGAAAACAAAGAAGTACAGGAACATTCTGACAGATGGCCAGTACACACAAATTTATTATCACGATAGCAGGGCGTAGCACTTTGAAACCAGTCTAGATTTCGTCTCCTCCAAAAAAAATCCTAGCTCTTATCTACTATACAGTGGAGTCTGTGGAAGTCCTTCCATCAGGTTCAAAGAAAACTGAATAGAGTGTGTAATGCACAGGCTACAAGAAGATGAAATAAGATTAGAGAAATGCATGTTAAAAGGTACTGACTGAAGAACAGGGACATTGAGAAGGATTAAACAGATAATAAATCTAATGTACAGGGAATTGCTTCACACATGGTCATGAGTTCCACAAGAACTATTGTTATGTTGCACAGGAGCTTCTGTTCCACAGCGCTGACTGGGGAGGACTCTGAAGGCAGAGCAAACAAGCTTTTTTCCAAATTTCTTGGCCCTGAATCAAAGTCAAACACCATGCTTCACTCTGATTTAAGGGGAGACAGAGGTGAAGTGAATTTTAGGTAACCCATCTGAATTTATTCCCATAAACACAAAGCAAATAGTTTCAAGTCCAGATGAGCCATTTCATGACATATATAGCTTTCTGTTTAATAATTTCTTAAGTTCTATAGTTGTATTGCCTGTGAATATTTAGATATCAATAAAGTATCCTGTACTAGTTCCAAGATTCTTGGACATATTAATAATTATGGGCACAAGATGAAAAAATTATTTCAGAAGCTGATAGTAGGGATGTTTCTGAGAAACTGTTCAGGACATCTCAATACTTAAGAGATTTATTGCAAGAAGTAATTTCATGGAAGTCTAGATGTGTATTATCCCAATAAATACCAACTGCAAAAGCCAAGTAAATGACCTGGTATACAGGTCTATCTACATGCTACATATGTGCATATACATGTACGTGCATATACACACCTGCAGAGTAGATAAGGAACATTTATTCACACTCATATATAAATTTTAGATAAGATGAAATAAATGTCCTATATTGATTACAGATTTATAGATTTTGCACTTCTTTATTCTTTAAGATGAATTTTTGCAAATCATACACTAGAAGAACACAAAATCATGCCTACAGAGAAATTGTGGCAGCAAATACCTGTAGCATAATTTATTTCAGCTCATTTCATAAAAGCCAGAAGGTAAAAATAAAGTAAGTTCATTTATTCTTATGACTACATTGTTGCTGCTGGTATTAGACTATGAGAAATACTATCAGAAAGTCAGATTCTGATAGTATACCAAAGAAACCCATGGTACACTAATAATTTCCATACTGGCTGGTAGTAAACGTATTTTTACACTCTGTGACTTTCATGGTTATTTATTTGCTTTGCTTGACAATAATTCCTTGATTTGGGCAAGCATAGGACTAGAATACGACCACGAAACATAAAGAGCAAGTATCAGACTCTGGCTCAGGTTTAGGACGTAATGGTAGATAATGGTAGCTCAAATGTTATGAAAGAGTAGAATAATTAATTATACCATCAGAAAACAGACTCATGAATTAACCATCTGGAAGCATTATTATACCATGTGTCTAAACTACTCCCCTACACTTAACACAAATCTTCTAAGAGTGGCAATTTAATTCCACAGAAGGTAAAAATTAAATTCCACAAATGATTTGTAGGCCCCCTCTCCAGTCCTCTATTGAAGAATCTCATTAGGAAGATGGTATTTGATGAGACCATTTCTTATACCATGAAGATGAAACCAAGCGATTACCCCTATCTACTGTGCTGCTTACCTGTAAAGGAAAGGCCACTGATGCATTTCAAAATCAGCATATTATCTAGTTTTGCACACTCAACAATCAGCTTACACCAAGTGTAACTGTACAGAACCTCAAGCTGCCACAGCTACAGATGACGACTTAGCATAACAGAATGGTTTGGGTTGGACTTAGTAAGTCTTTCCAAAGCTACCGTGCAGCCAAGGCCATTAGTAAGCATGCATTACTGCATGTGTGCACTGCCTCTAAGTGTGTACTGGAGCTTGGCTTAGCCAGGTTATAGGCTTTTCCTTCAGCGTTGTATAAAGGAGTTTCTCGAGTTTAATCCTTCAGGCCCTCAACATGAGGCAAGCTTATGTACAGTTGCCAGAGAGAATATCTGTGTGTGTAATACATGCCTGATGCTGCAAGACTCTAGCCTTCTTTTAGGAATCACAGACAAGGCAGACAGTGTGGCAATAAATTGTCTCATGTCTTCCCCGCCTTCATAGGTGAGAAAAAAGAATGCAACAAAATAAATAACACACACAAACACACACTTAGCACTGGAGACTATCTGCTTCAGATTTTATGTCTATGACAGGAACTTTACATACTTCCTCAAGAGAAAGCTGCAGGTACAGTTGTACCTGTGAATATGAACAGAGAGAAGCAACACAAACCTTGGGGCAAGCAGCCCCCTTTATGCCTGGAATAAGGATTTCCACAAATACTTTGAGATACTGGCTAGACATCAGTATCCCAGTGCTCCTAATATATTAATGACTTGTTGGTGCAGTTAAAAGTTAAAATCTACAAAGTTAATTAGTACTTCCACCATAGTACTTCTGAAAGCGCCAACAGCTGTTGAGTGAGGTTGAAGAAGTTAAGGAAGAAAAAAACATGTGGCCAAAACTGCTGCCTCACAATTCTAACACCTGCCTCTACAAAAAATACAAAATTGAGTCCACTCTCCACATTAAAAAATGCGTATCTCAAAAGAAAGAGACACCTCAGACTGTTGCCGCACTTCACATTATCACAGTATCACTCTGGTTGGAACAGACCTTCAAGATCATTGAGTCCAACCACTACCCTAACTCTGCCATGTCCACCACTAAATACTGTCCTCAGGCACCACATACGTCTTTTCAGGGATAGGGGCTCAACCACTTCCTCAGACACCCTAGACCACAAAGTCCAACACCCTCCCCAGAGCAGGACAACCCCAAAGTTCACACCATGTCCCTGAGGGCCTTGTCCAAATGCTTCTTGAATATTGTCATGCTCAGTGACATTACTGCTTCCCTAGGGAGCCTATTCCAGTGCTCCACCAGTTCAAAACAACTCCAAACTGGCTTGGTGTTGGAGTGCTGCTGTTGCTGTTTCAGGGTTTTTTTTTGTTTGGGAATTTTTTGTTTGGTTGACGACTTAGCATAACAGAATGGTTTGGGTTGGACTTAGTAAGTCTTTCCAAAGCTACCGTGCAGCCAAGGCCATTAGTAAGCATGCATTACTGCATGTGTGCACTGCCTCTAAGTGTGTACTGGAGCTTGGCTTAGCCAGGTTATAGGCTTTTCCTTCAGCGTTGTATAAAGGAGTTTCTCGAGTTTAATCCTTCAGGCCCTCAACATGAGGCAAGCTTATGTACAGTTGCCAGAGAGAATATCTGTGTGTGTAATACATGCCTGATGCTGCAAGACTCTAGCCTTCTTTTAGGAATCACAGACAAGGCAGACAGTGTGGCAATAAATTGTCTCATGTCTTCCCCGCCTTCATAGGTGAGAAAAAAGAATGCAACAAAATAAATAACACACACAAACACACACTTAGCACTGGAGACTATCTGCTTCAGATTTTATGTCTATGACAGGAACTTTACATACTTCCTCAAGAGAAAGCTGTACCTGTGAATATGAACAGAGAGAAGCAACACAAACCTTGGGGCAAGCAGCCCCCTTTATGCCTGGAATAAGGATTTCCACAAATACTTTGAGATACTGGCTAGACATCAGTATCCCAGTGCTCCTAATATATTAATGACTTGTTGGTGCAGTTAAAAGTTAAAATCTACAAAGTTAATTAGTACTTCCACCATAGTACTTCTGAAAGCGCCAACAGCTGTTGAGTGAGGTTGAAGAAGTTAAGGAAGAAAAAAACATGTGGCCAAAACTGCTGCCTCACAATTCTAACACCTGCCTCTACAAAAAATACAAAATTGAGTCCACTCTCCACATTAAAAAATGCGTATCTCAAAAGAAAGAGACACCTCAGACTGTTGCCGCACTTCACATTATCACAGTATCACTCTGGTTGGAACAGACCTTCAAGATCATTGAGTCCAACCACTACCCTAACTCTGCCATGTCCACCACTAAATACTGTCCTCAGGCACCACATACGTCTTTTCAGGGATAGGGGCTCAACCACTTCCTCAGACACCCTAGACCACAAAGTCCAACACCCGCCCCAGAGCAGGACAACCCCAAAGTTCACACCATGTCCCTGAGGGCCTTGTCCAAATGCTTCTTGAATATTGTCATGCTCAGTGACATTACTGCTTCCCTAGGGAGCCTATTCCAGTGCTCCACCAGTTCAAAACAACTCCAAACTGGCTTGGTGTTGGAGTGCTGCTGTTGCTGTTTCAGGGTTTTTTTTTGTTTGGGAATTTTTTGTTTGGTTTTTTTTTTGTGTTTTTTTTTTTCCTTTTTAACATCTTTGTGTCTTTGCACTTTGTGTGAGAAGTCAAAAGGAGAAGCAGAAACAACACAATAATGTGAGAAAGATCAGTCTGTTGACAGTTCCAACCTGACTATCAGATCAAAGAAGCCAGGGAGGTGTAGCCACTGGGTAAGCACTGGAGTGTGTGGATGTTTTGGACCTCTTCAGGTGTACTTACCAAAATCTGCAAAATGGAAGAAACCAAAGACTAAAACTATTGTAATAAAAACATGAACATTCACATGCACATGTTACTCCTGTACAGGGACTGTAATTTTGATCTTGTCTTCATGTATGAGTCTTGTTTCACGGGTGACAATTTTAGCAACAAACCATCACCACAAAATCTTGGTCCCAGATGACATTCTCCAACATGCAGCATTCTTGAGATATGAATTTGACTCATTGGGATTGGGTTATAGGTGGCACTTGATGGTCATTCTGTCTTTTTTCTTTTACTAGACAGTAGATTTCTTTTTTCACTAGAGAACAATGGGAAAACTACTTGGTTTAATTGTACTCTTGCTTGCAAACGTACTTGACTACATCCTTGTATTACTTGTTTTTTAAAGATTCTGAAGAACTAATTAAATACTATTAATCATTCAGGAGTAAAGAGGGAATTTGACCTGTAATATAAAATTTTAGGTATTTTATACTTAAAAGTTAGCTTTTGCAGGTCTTAGTTTTCTCTTATTAATAGTAATTTCTGAATAAGTGCAAACTGAGGAATATTTAGTCGAATGAAAAAATATTGCACTATTTGATCTGAATATCAGTCCATCAATTAACTTAAACACATAATAAAGAATTTAACGGTATGAGCCACAACCATTTTTTTTTTGGTGAAAACTTTTCAGATTTCATGTAACCAAGTTGAGTTCCAAGTGAGCATGCTCCAGAAATAAAGGTATTGCCTTGATAAAAGTGGGGGGTTTAGCTTGATTCCCTATGTAACCCCAGCCCAAGGAGTTATTAAAAAAAAATTTAAAATAATCTGCAATAAAAAAGTGTTGTGTGAAGCAATCTACACTGAAATACCAGTGTATGAGAGAGTGCAGGAGAATTTTGTGTATGGAGAGAGAATTGTTAGCCTTCCTACACCTTACTGAATAGAATTTACTAACCTAAAAATGTCCGACTTAATTCATGGTGTGCAAAAGCAGAACAAAACAAAAAAGACCCTGTTTCACAGACGTGGTTTTGTATATTTGCAGCTTGTAATGGCTCCCCCGCAACTACTCCTTGGAGTTTGTTTTGTTTGTTTACATTTGCTGGTAGTTTTTTAGAAAGAGCAGTGAAAGACACAATCACTGCAGCAACTATAAGCAATGCCATTAACTGTGCTTTTGTACACTGTTGCTGCAGCTCTGACAGTCTTACTAACTACATAGTAGAATTTAAGCTGGATCATTTAAATAACGATAAAGCTGTCAAGACTCTGACGTGATTTTCTTCTTGAGCAATTCACCTTCTATTACAGGTTTTATTGTACTTTATAGTGGGCATCTGTAAATCTGTGGATCAGCTTAGCTCCTAATTTACACCCATTGCACGTACTACATGGTTTTAACTGACTTACTTTAGAAGGATTCACAGTAGTTGCTAGGAAACCTTTCTGTGTTCTTTTCACTTCTTATATAGCATTAGCTTTTCAATTGATAAGGCTGTACCTTTAGGTACAGAGGGATTTAAGCAGAATCAAACAATGACAGTAGGACTGCAGCATAGATAAGCAGGGGGGAAAAAAAGGGCTGTGTGTGTGTGTGTGTGTGCAAATCCTTGTTCTTTGTACAGGTAATACAGCGGATTAGAGCAAAAGAAAGGACATAGCACATTTTCCATTACTATTTTTTAAAGATATTCTGCATCATATTACGAAAAGCAGCAAAACAAGACTTCTTACTATAGCTTAAAGTTTATAAATTTATAAAAGACTGTAGCAAAAAAAGCCATTTCATTGTGCTACTTCTGTTACATGGCATGCCTTCCTAGGATAATTTCCAATAGTAGTACTGTAAAACAACTTTCTGTATGAGGGAAGGATAACTCCCATACAGCTTTAAGGAAGTAAATGTTCTTACCAAAAGTATCTCTATTGTAAATGCATTCCCACCGAGATCACGCTGTTAAGAGTCTCCTGCTGAAAAAGAGTCTGATTTATGTCCTCAGGCTGGCAGACATATAGCCTATGTGAGAGCAACACAGAGCCATGTAGAGAGTGAAGAGATAAAAGAAAACTACTCTTATCTACTGCAAACTGCATTGTCTTGCTGCTTCTCATCTCTATTGGGATAAAATATTCTCAACTTTCATTAGGAAGCAACCTTTTCCCAACTAATTCAAGTATACAAATATGTACCTGATGCACAGCAGTAATTATATTACTGTCAGAAGATTTGCTATTATGCCATTTTTCTCCTCCCCAGAGAATCCCATCTTTTTTCAAAAGTTTCACATCTTATTTGAGCAGGCAAACTGTGAAGAGCCCACTGATTCTCCTCCATTTGCAAACCTTTCTGTTCCCACCACACACAGGTGCTTCACTGCCCTACAGCCTCATGGTGTTTGCTCAGCCAACACTGCAGTACACTCTTGGCATTGCGACTCATTAGCTCAAACTGCCCCACATCTTTTAATAGGTCTTATACTCAATTTATGGATAATGGAATTTAATTTTTTCATTCATAATTGAAAGAGGAAAGATAATTAGAGATGTCTTTTCTACGTCCTTCTAATCTGGGACAGCTATAAATTTTTAAGTGTAGGTGATCCTGCAGGTAGCTGCTTTTTTCAAAGTTCCTGAAAGCCAAGCCAAACCAAACAATTCCCCTTTCCTTTCCCTTCCCGCCTTCCTTCTTGCCTGCCTGCCTGCCTGCCTTCCTGTCCTGATCATTGAGTCTTGTAACAAGACTGGCTCACCTTAGAAAACAATCTAACTAATTTCTTCTAATAGCCTTATTCAAATCTCTTGGGTCAACAAATCTGGGTTTGCATTAGCACTGTCTTGGGTAGAGTGAGATTTTTTTCAACACTTACTTTCCATTAGTCAATATGAAAAAAGGAGGGAAAATTATTCCCCAGCATCTTGCTTTCAAACCAGCCAAATCAGAGAACATAAAAGTATGTGAATATATGGAAATAAGAAGGCTATCTATGCTGTTTGGACTTTTGTAACTAAAAGAGAATTCCAAACCTAAACC
>NW_009952533.1:4313638-4319592 GCF_000747805.2 Chaetura pelagica | reverse complement strand
TTTCCTTACTTCAATGATCAGCATGCCTGAGCACTCCTTTCCAGAAAGCTCTTATAGCACATCTTCCACTCTTGAACACTGGGAAAGCTGGGAAACCACCCCCTCCACAGCAAGTCAGAAGGAATCAACCAAACCAGCACGTGTTCTACAAATTAAGAAACTTGTATGGCTTTTACTTTTTCAAGAACAGCAAAGATACAGCTGTAAAGCTGTAATGGCTCTTTCCTCTTTTGACTATTGACCAAGCCAGCATTACCTGTGGAAGTGCTTGTGTACTCAGAAAGGTAGCTTCAAAATACAGGTGTGATTTTGGAGGGGGGAAAAACCACCCTACAAAATCTGTTGATCCATTTTCCTCAAACAGTATTACTGTCATGAACCTCAAACATTATAACAGACTGTAGTGACATACATGGTAAGCATTTGAAAAGTGATGATTAAACAAGATTGTTTTCCTATGCCAAATGTAGACTTGAGCAGGGAACAGCTTACATGGGTAATAATGTTTGTTTTGGATCGATACGCAGTAGATTGCCCAATGCTGATTATTTTGAACAAATGCTCAGCTCTACCCCATGTAATAAAAATCTGTCTGCCCTTTGTTACTCATGAAACTTATAAAGGTTAAACCTTTAGCCTGAAGGGAAAAAAAATATTCTTTTCATCCAATGAAAATTAATAGGACTAAGCATCCCTTCCCTTGCAGGCAGCTGTAATTTTTCAGCTAAGAGGCACAGAGGTTTAGGAAGACTTGATGATGGAAACTTTTTGTCACCAACAGAAACACATTTCAGAAGCGGCCAGTGGTAGGTTCATGCTGAGAATTGTCCGACTGAGGCGATGCCAGGGGTACTTAGCACAGCTGCTCATGGCTGGGTGCCTAATTGAATGTTGTTTGTCTCAAGATTTTCCAGTGGACCATTTCAAGTGGCAGCACACAGCTGATGTGCCATATAACCCGCATTAACATCTCACCTGCAAAATGCATAATTACATTCAAATCTGCTGATGAGATGCAAAATGCAAACACATGCCAGTGGCTGCTCTTCAAAAGTATCCATGCCCATCTACAGTGAATAAAATGAGTGGATTGTCATTTAGAACTGGTCCTGCATCCTGGATCTCCAAGAAAGATTAGTGGCACCATGCATAGGAATTAAAAGTTCCTGTGATCATTTTTTTATGATGACTCTTTACAGCTACGTATATCTAATTCTGTTTGTTTCCCACCAATTCTGCATCTTTACTCTAATGTAAAGGTCTGTAAAACATTTTTTTGGGAGGACAGAAAAGGAAATCTTGTGATAAATAATGTTTTATAGATAAAATGAGTTGTCAAATTGTGGGATTTATAAAACTAGAGGGTGTTAATCTAGTATCTTTTAATAAAACTGCTACTCTCATGTCAGTCTTTTTTACTGGAGCATGTTCGTTCCAGATTTATTTATTTTTAAATAACTAGTGTTCACTTCACAGTGGAGCTTATGTTTGTATTAAACTAATTTACATCCAATTGAAAATACTGAATCCAAGCCATTTCCTTTTTCCACTGGGAATGCAGTCAAGCCCAGTTGCTGCTGAATAACTATTTGGAAAATATGTTTTTATTATTGTCGTGTCTTCAGGTGATTGCATGCAGTGGCTGACCTGAGAGGCCATTACAGTAATAGTGAATGCAAGTGAACTAAGCTTTATTCTAGCAGGTAACAGCAAAAATGCTCCAAACAGAACCCAAGCCTTGAATTTAGGAGGAAATGCTTAAAACTTCCTTAAAATATTGCATTTATGTAGCATAAACAATTAAATTCACATCCACAATAAGACATGAAATATGGTTGGGGTTTTTTTTTCCTTAGAAAATAAAAGTAGATAGTCAAGCAGTATGTGGTCTTGCTATTTTATTTTATTTTTTTGAGGCTATATCCATTCAAATAATGAAGTCTTACATTTAAAAAAATTAACCATTGCTTCAGACATGCTACTCCAAAAAAGAAAGAAACAATCTTGAAAACCCATGTTATATTAAAATGATACCTATTGGACAAGACCAGTATTTTGAAAGAGATGTATGAGAAAGGAAAAGCTTAGGGAAGCAGGCTTATAATGAAGGTGAGAACCTACATCTGACCCTTTGTGCACTTTGTGCAGAAAGGTCCCTCTGAGGAAAGTGATGATCTGAATATCTAATGAAAGTCTATATGTGTTCTACAAGATGGTAAGAATTAAGCTTGCTTAGACAATCATAAAGCTGGTACTTCCTTATTTTACAGGCTACATAGTCTACTTCTAGTCTAGCCGTCACACAAACTCTTAAGCATGAGATTCTTGATAGAGAGAAAGGTAAGGTAAGGACTAGAGTACATCACCTACATGCATCCCATAACGAATGAGCTGAAGTGTTCTAAGCTTTTTGGACCTTTTTCTTCCTTCAGTTACTGTCAAACCAGCTGTTACTGGAATGACCAGACTAGCAGTACTCAGGGAACACATTGCTGCTAGCAAGGCCTGGAAAGGGTTGGGGAAGAAGCCTCTACTCAGTTTCTCCACCACTGTCTCCCCTGAGCTCAGACCACAGGCTTTGGAGCTGGTCATGTATTCTGCAGGTGGGATGGTGCTTACAGCCATCAAAGCGATCTAGAGACAGGTGAGATTTGGAAATAAAAGTCATCTCATTCTTCTGCTTTTTCTTTTGCGTACTTCCTACCCCTAAAGCTCTAGTAATTTCTTGGCATCTGCACTACAATGAGTATGTTGCCATCAGTACTTGGTTTGAGGTATGTGCTTTACTCCACAGGCATGGGCTTATTCAGTCCCTTTTTAATTTTTACAACATTAATGGATCTCTTAGAGGTTTTCCACATTTAAATCCCTTACTTTGTCAAACTAATTAGTGTTGTTTTAATCACCTTTTTTTTTTTTTTTTTTTTTAATCTCAAAGCATCCACATCCTGATAGGTGCTTAAGAGAGACAAATAAAGGAACAGCTCCTTCCCTGAAGAGTTTGAAGTCATTCTCACTGAAATAGTTCAAGAAAGCTTCTACTCTTAAAACAGACTTCACAAACTAGGCTTTAGGGACTTGTAAACGGCATATATTGAATTGTTAACCCTTACATGGCAACTATTATGATTCTTGTATAAAATCTTTCTTTGATAAACTGATCAACAATTCCTTTTCAATAAACTCTCTTTTGAGCGTGACTCTTAACCTTGATCCAATAATTGATGTGTTTTAAGGAGAATACCTCTATTACATAATTTGTACATTTTTTTCCTGTATCACAAGGAAAAAGAGATTGTCTTGGAGCAACTTTGGTAAGCTAACAAGAGGAACAGCTCCAAGGAACCGGTTTCACAAACAACAGCCTTTTGTACAGACACAGGTTTCCAGGAAAATTAAAGTGCAATGAGGCAATATAATACACACTGATAATGTGCAGTGTTAAAGTCTTAGAGAACAAATTACTGGTGGGTTGTTTTAATAAGATGCAATTAGAGGGGAATTTTACATTTCTTATCATTAGAAGTGAATTTTAAGGGAGAATCTGACCAAGAATTAAAACTCAGACCTTAGAGAGAGCACTGTATTTAATCTCCTTATGAGTGAATTTCAAGTCTTGATTTAATCTCTGTCACCCAAATTCTGTTAAGAAAGTAAATATATACATATTTTCAAAAATCTCACCTACTATTCTCAACTCTCATATGTCATTTTAATTTAAAAATTAAATATTCTGGATATTAAGTTGCTAAATACTTTCTTTAAAAACTCACTTCAATGTATTAGTACGATAAGCTACTGATTACAGCAGTCCAGGTGCTGAGAACTGCTTATGTATCTCTATGGAGCACAGCACTGTGCCATATCATCAGATTCTATCTTTTGTCTGGCTTATTTTATTAGCAGAACATTTCAATAACGTACAAAAGAGGTGTTTCACTTTCATTCATTCATTGCTCATCTTATCCATCCCAGAATCACAGTTTTTATCTGAAGGAGTTAGGTGGGAGGTGATGAAGAGCCCAATGAACCTTCTTTATTTCCCTTCTTCCCACTTGTGGTAACAGGTCATGTTGGGGTTTAGCTAGAAGAAGAATTAGAGTAGCCTCACTTTAACAGAATTATTACAATGCGATAGCTATGCTGATATAACTCCCCCATGTGGATACTCTATTCCAAGGATAAAAAATATTTTATTACAGAATAATTACCCTGCTGTTTAGTTCTATCTGAACAACATTCCTTTCCCTCTGATGGGAGAGATCACACAGGAAGCATATCAAGATTTCTAAACAGTTTCACATCTTCTTATGGTCCAACCCTCTCAGGGGATCCTGAGATGCTGGAATGGCACTGACTCCAACTCACCAAGTCTCCACTGTACCTCAGTCAAGGGAAGAGCATGATCTGCCACCTAGTCAAGTCCTCTCCACAGAGAAGAAGGGGACTGAAAATGGGGTACCATGAGATATCTTAACAGCACTGGGTAATTAATGTATAGGTTAATATCATCCTGAACTGAAAGGAGGAATTTTCACTTGGTAAAATGACTAGACTAAAATAAAAACATTCATTTATTAGTTTTTTTTTTTTCTGATTGACAATTGAAAATTATGCTTTTCTTTGACAAAAACAGCTCCATAGGAAAAGCCTAAGCAGTCCCACTTACAGTCTTAACTAAACAGAGAAATATTAGTTTAGGGACAGAAGTAAGTTTACCAGTTTCATAGAAACCATTCACTTCTTTAACATACACAAATGCTTTTCAAGTTCTTTTAAAAAATGGATCTAAGAGTCTGCATACAGACACAGATTGATCTGTCTGTAAAAGACTTCCAGTGCATAATGTCTTCTAGACTTGTAGTGAAGTTCCACACTCACTTCACATATCAAGGAGACTTCATGCATTGAAAATGCAAAAGTAGGTTATTTAGAAGTCAAAAGAAATAGGCATGTTGTTCTGTTCTTTACCCCAGCCCTCCTCTTCTCTCTTAGAAAAAGTGAAGCCCCTTACTGGTGTTAGAAAAAAAAAAAAAAAAAAAAAAAAAAAAAAGAGTCTCCAGCTGATCTAGAAACAGAATAAAACTTTTTCTATTCTGCCATGATCAATAGTGTGGTTTATCTAGAGCTGCCTGATCATCAAGAATACATTTTGCATCATCAGCATGGAAAGAAATTCTCATTGTTACTAGCAGAATCCCTACCACAGCCTGAACACAAACAGTTAAGTTCACAACATCTGAACTTTCAAAATCACCAAGACAGAACTATTTTTAGCTATAAAGCTATTTTGTAGCATTTTATTTCTCTTAAGAGTGCAATTTTTTAAAGAAAGTGCCCTGGTTACTACCTGGCAGCTTTACACTTCAGTTAGTACAGTGTCACAGGTTTTAAAGACCATCTGAACTTTCCCTTGAAAGGTATGAAAATACTCCTCAATGACTTCTAAACAATAGACTTAAGGATAGACACTTGGCTTGTGTAAATCACTACCACTCACTCCATTTAGGTTAACAGAACTATGCCAAGATACCAGCTTTCATCTCACATGGTCTATTTTATGTTTCCAACCATTCTTTCATGGAGTTAGAGAACAAAAGAATTTCAGAAGAGATCTTTCTGGGTACAGATTGACCTCCTTGAGCCTGACTGATAATATAAAATGGAAATTTAGCTGATGAACCAAACACTGCATCACATTTCCTCCAACAACAATCATCTGAAAAAATGACCCATAGATACTTACTGTTGCCAGCTGATTTTAAACATTTCCCCTTCTGCCTCAACAGTTGAAATCCCAGGAAGTTAAATCAACTTGCAAATTTGACTGAATCAACACCTGCTCATCCAAAACACATTTTAACTACAGGAAGGAATTCTTCACTCTCATTCAGAGCAGAAAAAAACAAAACACAGAAATCATGCCCAAACAATTTATAGGCTCTGCAGGAATG
>NW_009952533.1:4284449-4313415 GCF_000747805.2 Chaetura pelagica | reverse complement strand
AATGCAGAAAAAAGCCACAGCATGTCCTTGCTGTTCCCTGCTCTGTTATCCTAGTTCCAGTACACAAGCAAGCCCAAGCTAGAAGTATATTTATCATTTGCCATGCTTCTGTTGAAAAATAGCCAGATGTAGCCAGACATCTCCTCTCACATGATGTGTATCTAATTGAGAGAGGGGAATTACTATCACAGTACCATTAATAGTTTCTGCTTCCCTTTGTTTTCTTATATGCATATACACTGATACACATAATAGTGTGATACACTGAATGCAAAACAGAGGTAAATATATCCAAACAAACAAGTTTCCCCCAATGCTATGAATTCTGTCAAAACTGGTTTTCACCTGGCCTTGCAATCATAAAAAGATGTAAGTTTAGATGTGACATACCTGTTACATCAGTATTAAAGTAATTCTAGAGGATGTGAGAGTATTTAATTTTTAGTTTATATTATAAATCTGAAAAATCGTTGCTACTGGAATTGCTAAGAAAATTTTAAAAGACATTTCAAATTCACTTTACTTGTATTGTTAGGTTACTGCATTTTTGTAAAGGAAGGAAGAAAAGCATGCAGTGTAATGTTAATGAATGTATTCCTCTTGTTCAGAAGACCCCAAATAGAGACTGAGATCCTGGTGACTTAGGAACTCATTATAAAAAAGGAGAAATTCAGAACTACAAACTTGTTGTGAAGCTGATGCTGTGGTTCTTTATGTGTAGTCAGCTGGGGTTGTTATATGAGAACAGCAGCTGATAAGCCACAAGACTATGAATGGAATCAAAGAGTGAAGGAATTGGCACTATCATCTCCTATGAACCTCGGAAGTTTCACAGCAAATGGGACTGTGGCAGTTTTAATACGAATCTCTCCCTAATTAATGTTTTTTTAACTACAAACATTTGAAAAAGAGAAATAAACTGAATTCATAACTACCATTTCCAGGAAGCAGAATTCCTGTTTGCTAGCCCTAGATGGCAAAGAATTAATATTTAAGATACTTAAGCAGCTGCATTTGAAATGCCAGAGTAAACCCAAATAAAGAGGCCAAGAATACAAAAAAAACCCCAAACACATATGAGCATTCTAAGTGCATTGTGCTGTCATTTGTCATGCAGTAATTTTATACATCAGGTGTCTTCTTATTCCCAATCCAGGAAATTGTATGGTTTTCCTATAAATGCACACGTTGATGCAGGCAGTGGTGCCCTAACATACACATGTTCATTCTTGCACTGTCAAGTCTCAGTATCACAGATTCCAGGAATACCTCCAGCACTGGACCCTGATACCACTAAACATATCTAACTGGGTTCACAGAAGCACCTTATCTTGAAAATGGTCCCTTGATTTAGGCAATTTGCTGTTGTGAACATCGCTATCAGTCTTTATCAGTGCATCAACATCTCTCAACTAGCAGCAGTGAGGTGACCCTCCTCAGAAACGCATGACAGGAAAGAATGAAACACTGATACTGACAGCAAAACAGAAAAATAAAGAGAGGACATAAAAGGAAAAAGGGGCCTTAATTGAAGGGAACTTTTAGCTATTGATAATAAACATCTCAAACTACTTTACTGAAGTTTTATCAAGGGAGTGACACAGTCGTAATTATGCTGCAAGCATATTCTATGTATATGCATAGCTCATGCAATATTTTTACTGGAAACTTCCCCACTTCTTTCATTTTGTGCCAGCTCTTTATGCAGCCCTGTACTAACCATCGTCAAGGGAACTGTTTGTATTTAGTTCCCTGTAGAAGGGGGTGAGGATTACACTAAGACTTTAAGAAGGGAAGAGATAACAAAGAAAAAAGGCAATAAAGAGAAGACATGGGAAAAAATAGAACATCCATAATCTTGTAGTTCTCAACCTTTTAAGTCAGTCAAATAAGGATGAACAGTAATTTAATATATTCTAAGACCAACAAGAAGTGAATTTTGGAAGGCTGCACCTTACAGAAATGGAATGGCCATTTTGTGTTAAAACTTTTACAGTTTACGGCAAATTTCTGAAACAATTTAATAAATGAAAGTTTAAGCCCTCACAATGAAACATACTGCTTATGTCTGACAGGAAAACCTCAAAACACTTAAAACCCCCTAGTAACCTGCTGCCTAAGTCAAGACTTGAGTAGCCTGCTAGTCAGAAGACCTGATCAGATGATCCCATAAAGGATCCCATTGCCCACAGAACAGATGAGAACACCTGGCTAGTGATGTACACTGACTCCGACCATTCAGGGAGAGCACCTAACCTGCATGGCTTTCTTGGACAACAAAAGCTCTTTCTGCACAACATATTTAGTAAAGAGTCTTAGTGCCTCTACCTCTGCCAGTTTTCAGTCCTACAGTGAAACAGCATTCATTGAACCACAAGAAACTTGAAAGCTGGGGGAGACAAAAACCATGCAGTGTAGGGACGCCAACCAGTGCCAGGGAGGAGAGTATCCTGGATACTACTGGGACAAGCTGGCATTAGACCTGCAGTTCTTAAGACAAAAGAAGACTAAATCCTTAGCAAGAGTTCTAGTCGTGGAAGTAGAAGAGGGCAGATGGAGTAAGACAGAGAAAAGTGACATGATGGAGTGACAACTTGCTCCAGAAAGAGGGAAGAAAGTGTCAAAATTGACATAGCAGTTGTAAGTCTGAATGACAGGGAAGATGCTGAAACTACTGATGGACATGTAAGAGGAGGGATCAGGAAAAACAGAAGTGCACCTGTGAAAAAGGGTAGATCTAAGCCAGCATATTGAACGCAGCTAAAACAGAACAAGGGCACTGAAACATAAGACTGAGTTGAGACAGAAGGCAAGAAGGCCTTCTGCAGAGAAGGAAGCATGGGAGGGGAATAGAAATGGAGTCAGAAGAAGGAGCAAAATTTTGAAAACTATCAGAAGAAATCAAGTATTAAAAGCTAAGATTATATTTTTCTATCTGAACTGTTAAATCCATTATAAACAACTGTATTTGGTAAAGAATATAGCTTTGTGATGTACTGAATTCTTGCAAAATTACTCTTGGAACAGGCAGAAATGATGTGACCCATGCTGAGCTCCTATGCAGAAATGTGCTCGACACATCATACATAACCTATTAACCCTGGGAAGCTGTCTAGATGGCAATCTAGGGATGTCTGAGCTGCTGCTCCAGAGGCATGGGTAGCTGAATCCAAGTTTAACCCTGGTGGACATCTAGAACAAGAGAGACAGGTGATTAATCTATATTATGTGTTAAAAACTGATTTAAATATAGATAGTAATAATGGAATTCTAGCAGCATAGGGTTTGGTGTTCATATCTCCCATTGCAAATACAAACCCTGGGGATAGAGAATTGCTCAACTGTGGACCTAACGCTAGACAAACAATAGAAAAAAATGAGAAATCCCAGGGAACATGAATCACAGGAGGGCTGAGATCATACTGGGGGAGGAAGCTGTTCACAAAAATTGTTGTTCTGATACATGTAGAAAATACATTCCTTCCTAACTTGTATCTACTGCTTGCCTGACGTACTTAGTATTACTTTTTGCTGTGCTCTTTCTCACGTGTTAAAAGGAAAAATAGGAGTACTTCAAGTCCAGTGAACTGTGATACGCACGTTGAGGCCTTAATTTCAAAGACTAGCTACACAGAAGACAGATATGGGTTATCTGGGAAAGTGTTAAAGGAGTAAAGTCAGTGGATGTTGCTTATAGGAATAACAGGAGGCTCATCAAAACCTATCTTAAAATTCAGTAGGAATTTTCTCCCTGCTATCAATGAATGGCTACTCCAGAATCTTGAATTGCTAGAAACCTCCTTTGAATCATCACCCTAGAGTCCCTCATGGCCTTTCAGCTAGAAATTTCCTTTATATAGTCTAAGACAGATTAAACATTTAACAGTTCTCACTTAATCCCTACAGTTGCTAACCTTCATGATATGACTGTCTTTGCCTTTTAGCTTGTATTTTCCTTACAGATATTACCCTATCTCTTTTAGTTTTTATTTATCTATGAAGTCTGATGAGGGTCATTCTAATAGCTTTTCTGCTTACATAGAAATAGTAGAAATGATTTCTATATATGCAAGCAAACAGTATTTTCTGTTTACTTCACTAATTGGTTTCTTAAATATCTATTTTTCCACATCTCTAAAGTAAAGCAACTGACTCATTTCTTAACCTTCCATTTAGCTGAATTCTTAATCAGGCAATCAGAGCTTTCTGACAGTTCTTTTTGTAGTGCACTTTTAACAGCTCATCTTCTATAACATGCTAATCACTCACAAACTGTACTGGTTATGCAGTGATCTGGTTATGCCAATGCAAAAAAAGTCTGGGTCCCATCATTACTTGGAGTATTTTTCTTCCAATCAACATCTGGAAATGACATAACATAACTCTCGGGAACATTTATTCTTGTAATAACATCACAGAGACTTTACACATCCAAGTCTGATACTTGCCATATGGTGGCCGGAAAGGTGAAATTAAATTTTTATAAAGATGGCAAGCAAGCATGAAATATCTGAAGGGAAAAAATTAAGAGATGAAGAAAAGGCAAAAGCAAAGCAAGGAAGATGTCAGAACAGCTGCTTAGAAAAACAGGCAGAGGAATCAGGGAGAAAGAAAGCAAATGAACTCATGATTACAAAAATAACACAACAAAATGTGCTGAGCAAGATTTCTAGCTAGTCTCTGTAATTCTCTATAGTTCAAAGGCTGTCAGAACCAATATACAGGGGGAGGGATGATAGCCCAGATGGTATAATACTTCAGCAAAGTATTCTACGAAGTCTTGGCCCATTTTACAAACACATACTAAGGCATTGTCTCCAGGCAATGATAAAAGTCAGGCTTACTCAACTCTGTAGTGCCAGTTCAAGAAGACGTCAGTCCTGTAGGTTGAAAGAACACAGCTCTCCCTCAGTGGCTGCTACTAGATACCTCACCTGCTCCTGAGACTTCAGATAACCTTTTCTAGAGGATTTAGGCACCAGGTGCTACTAGGAAAGTAAGGGTTTTTAGACAGTGTGTGACTACTAAATACAGAGACACTTGCATCCTACCGGCCACATGGATATGTGGATCTAGACTGTGATGAGCTTTGGCTTTAGCCTGTATAAACATAATCATAGAGCAGAAGGTAAGAAAAACCAAATTACACAAATTCTTATGTAGATAAATTAGAGCTTGTGGAAGTATGATAAAAGACAGGGCACAATAGAGAGGGTGATGTAAGATAAAATAAGCTGATTATTAAAGAGAAATTTGCAGCTATTAGACCATGAAGAAAAGAAGGGTCAGGTAAGTCTCACATCAAGAAGAGACAATGGCAGGACTGTAAGTAAGGGAACTGATCCCGAACTACAAATAAAAATGGTCACATCAATGAAAGGGACTAAGATAAGACAAGGTGGAAAGCTAAATAAAAGTGAAATAACAAAAAGTGAAGGGAAATCGCAAAGAAAAGAGAGCTCAGAGTCAAAGTCATTGAAGAAGAAAGGAAGAAAAAGCAGAAACTACAATAGGACCCTGCATGTAAGAAAGCCTTTATTAGTTATCAGTGTCTGAGAAGGGAGAGAAAAAGAAATGAAAATTATGCCTGACCTACTATGAAAAATAGACACATATTAATTTTAAAAGAAAGGAATTATCTGGCTGTAGATAGCCAGCGGACTAATAGGGCTGGTACCGTTTATCTTACATACTCATGACTATGAGTAGCACCTAAACACAGGTACTAATTGATCTATGTAGTACAACATTATCAGGCAACTAATTCAGCCATACAATTCAGGGTGAATATTCTAAGTCAATTTCAGATACTCTAGCAGAAAAAACAAACTGAGTTTGCAATGCTCTGGTTCATGTATCTGTCCATAGAGACACCATTTAATCAGACTTGTCTTGAATATTAATTTCTATACAAATGAGTTTCATAAAAATACTGTTAATTGAAATTACTTGAGATGGATATACATTATTCCTTCTTCTCCATCAGAAGGTAATATAGTTTCAGAAAATATTTTTTAAAACTACTCCAAATATTGGAATCTGAACATGAAATACTATAATTGGCTATTTCCATTTTTAAATGTAGAAATTAGTATTAGTTAGAGCAAAAATAGTAACACAATCTTTTTCTTTACTTTTTCAGTGTAAGTAATGTTATTTGTTAGTTCAAACACCATCTAAGTAAAAGATATTTACATTAAAAGTATGAGACTAAATTGCTAGCATAGACAGATACAAGTCTCACAAAGTCATGTAAAATTACATCTTTGCATACTCACTATGGAACCAGCCCATCATTTCAACTGGATGGTGCCTCTTTAAATCAATACTCTGTGCACAGAGCACAGCAGGATGTTCAATCCCTGAAACATCTCACCACAGGTGGGAAAACTAATTTTTTTACTACATTCCTTAATTATTTTTCTTAGCCCTTTCTTCTCCTAAGCTGATTGAAAGACATACACCTGTCTCAGTATGTGAATAAAACATACAACAAATTAAGAAAGCTCAGCTGTGAGACTGACCCTCTCTCTTCCAAGCCTGATAGGGTTCAGACTGCACTCTTGTGTTTCTACTTCTGTGCTACCAACGGACAATAGACATGTGGCAGTGTGAATCTGAGTGTCACTGAACACTACGAAATGACCAGTCTGCATGGGTTTTTCATTCCTCACTTCTAAAGCATAGAACATGCATTACATGACACAGACCCAGCTTCAAGTCAAAGTAAAATGTATATATATTTTACCCGTCGTCTTTGCATGTCATCAACTCTGTGCTTGTATGACTCAAACTTACGACATGCAGAACATATGCATATCATGCATACTGCTATGACTCCTATCATGGTAGTCCAAGAGCTACAGGGTACTTAAAAAATAATTAATTTTAAGAGGCAATATATGTTTCAGAGTGTCCATGGCAGACTTTTATGTGGAATTCAGGTGCAAAACTGTACTCCCTCTGCTCCAGGTCCTGTCACAGACGTGTATTTTATCTGCCTATTCTGTGGTGCAGTAGAATGAGAATTCTTCATGTGGCTGTAACAGCCCCAAGGAGTTACAAACACAGCCACAGTCAGAATGGGGTCAGGTTATTCCACATCCCATTTCTCTGATATAGCAGCAGCAGAAAAAACATATGGCATAGCAGACATTAAGTCATATTGCTCATTCTAAACTTAGTCTTCTACTTCTGCCACGTGTGGCAAGTTCCATGTGTAATAAATGTCAAGACCCCTTGCACTGCCCAAATTTTTGAAAATTCTTCCACTTGCTCAGGCAGCTGAAGCAGGAGGGACACAGGCTGGGCACTCTGACACAAAGACACTCAAAGACTTGTACCTTTCTTCAGTCAGCAAAGAAATGGATTTACTCACTGCAGCATCCCAGAGAATTATAATTAGATGTGAAAGGTCCCCAGTCTTTTATTGACACCATTGATCACATACCCACAATAAGCTAAGATGACCATTTTTGGGCTACTTTTCTCATTGCACAGTATGAACTAAACCTGAAGTCATCCTGAAGAGGACACTTGCTGTCAATGGACAGGCAGCATTCCAAGGCAGGCTGAGGTGTAGTCAGTATTTTCAGGCTGCCCCCAGTACAGCCCTCCTGAGTACAGGAGGCAGCACACCACTGGCCACTCCCAGGTAACCCCACCATGAACTGTGGACTTCAGTTCACAAGCTACACAAATGGGAAGGAAGTAGCTCGTGGATTTTTTAGTATGCAGAGATCCTTTGGACACACATGAAGAGACAGCTTGGAAGTAAATTATGGCAGACACTACATGGACTGGTAAGAGAGAGGGTGCAACAATCTTCTCCAGCACTCCAGCACTGAACTTACAGAGAATGTTTCCACTTGGACTAAAAACTGCATATAGAGAGCTAGGATCACAAGCCCATTTATCATTATACTGGCATGTGCTCCCTCTGCATTCAAAAGGAATGGGGGAATCTCACCAGAAAATGTGCTGTGCCTTCTGCAGAGTCCTCTGGGATGGCATGGCCCTTTACTCTTACCCAGAAAAACGCCTTAAAACCCTTTCATATTATATATGCTTCACTGGGAGTGTTACATAGTGATTCAAGAGGAAAGGAAAAAAAAGAAGGATAATTAAAAGGACATTCATATATCACTTTTAAAAATGTTTATGTGTGCATCTTTAGAGTATTTTTATTGGGAATACCATCAATAAATTCAAACCTACTGATGTAACTCCACCCTAAGGTGAAATTGTCTTTGAATTCAACGGGGCACTTGCCTGAGCACAGCCACAGGAATTAGATTCAATACAATTAAAGCTATAAAATATTCCCTCACCAAAATAAAACTGTAAAAAAGCTGCTGCCACTACCATAACGCTGTTATTCCAAGTACGTGCTGCTGGACTGTTATTATGCCTGGGTAGATAGTTGCAGGGCAAACAGGGCTCTACGTTCTCTTGTACCAAAGCAGATCTCTGCAGGTAATTTTAATGGGGCTGTTAATAACCTGGCAACCGTCCCAGCCAGATGTAGCACATTTAAACATTGTCCTTATAGCTTTGTCAGAACTGTTGACATTGCATGTCAGTAATGGAAAATTGCCACTGCACCAAACAACCATCTTCATTATATGGAATCACATTGTTAATCTACAGCCAAATGCAACTTGAGGCGGAAAGAGAGTTTAGATTGCACCCATCTGTATGCTATCACTCCAGGTGGCAGGTCGTTCTTCAGGATTAGAGATTGAATCAGTCTTTCCATCATCAATAAGCCCTCCTCCACAACAAGTGCCTGTCAATCCAATACTTTACTTTCAGCACCGTGAGGACCGCACAGCATGGTAATGAAATTTCTCTGTAAGTAGACCACAGGGATCTATACCAGAGAGATATATCTCTTTAAAAAGCTCAGGGAAATCAGACAGCAAGCTGCACAATCTGGACAGTAACTCGGTTTCAAGCACCACCCTAACTGTTTTATCTGTTTAGGGCGCCAAGATCTACCAGATAAACCAGCATTTTAATGCTGGGTTATTTCATTTTTTATAGTAATTAGTATTGGGTGGTTATTTCCCATTTCGAAAGGCTTGACAGCCTCACAAAATAAATTCACTTCTGAAACAAAACATGCTTGTTTGTATAAAGCTTCTACATTTAACATTTTCATCACATGCTACAAGTATGACCTTGGCTAAAAGAAGTATTTTTAGTTGCCCATGATTAAAACTTTATAGATATAATTTTTATTATTATCTTTTCAAGATGTGACAGCCTCTTCCAGCAGCGACTGGAATTTCTTCAAAGCCCACTTGCTATCAACAGTAGGTATTTTGTCACACTGAGAAGTCTTCTGCCTCCTTGAACTATCTGTCTTGCTCTTAATGTATTTATAATATGACTCTAACCATGGTACGTAGTCACCATCACCAGGACTTTCCTAAATCAGTTACAATGAACATTTCAAGACTTCAGGTGTTTTGACTTTCTGATGTTAGGTTTACTATAAAAATATGAACTATAAAAACGTATACACGCCTACCTAGCTGCAACTCATGTACTTGAATTTTTACATATGAACTAAATTTGTAACAAAAAGACCAAAAATGCAAAATTCTCATATTGTAACAGGAATCTTGCTTTTTTAAAAGTATATTATGTGTATTGCATTCATTCCCACTTGTTGCACTATATATTTTAAATTCAGTTCTTCCCCTCTTTTTTAAAGTGTTCGTGTTTTAACTGAAAATTGATAGTTGCAGCACATTTTTTTCAAAGCATACAGCAATAAGAATAAATGCATTGTTCAGTTTTTCACTGAACTATATTTTTAATATTGGTAGGTCATACATTTGCTAAACACCTAAAAAGCTCAAGGTAACAATTACGATCATTTACTAGAAATTACTATGTGACAATGTCACAGAAACTGCTGAAAATAGGAAAGCAAATGAAACTATGAAGGAACAGAAACAAAAACAAATTCTAAAACCAGAATTTCTGGAGCATTAGAACTGGTAGAAATATGCCCTAGAATGTCTTCTACTTCACTACATCAATTGGTTTTGGCTTATCACACCTGCAAGTACAGGAAATGTAATTGTTTATGAATATAGTTCCTTAGGAGACAGATAACTTGATTATTACACATCTATTACTGTTGTAATAATAATAGAGTTGCAATAGTGCCCAGGAGAACAAAAGAAACAATGTCAATATATTTTCTGAGATCTCTTTTTATTATACTGACAGTGGGTCTAATTGAACATGCTGTTGCCTTCTTGACTACACAGACTATAGTCCAGTACCTATGGAGGGGGCTCTGCTCACAGAACTGTAATGGAGTAAGTCAGAAATCCCTGCCTGGGCTACACTGTAGCTTATGGAAATGAATATATGTCAAAACTCCAGCAGTGGCACCTGTTAAGCCCATCCTAAACTGAGAGAAAGAGAATTACTAATTTCTTCATTCTATGCTGTTTTTATCAGAAATATCAGAATCAGTAAATTATCAGTACGGGCTTGAATTTTATCCAAAGGGTAAAGTCCAAAATATAGAACTTTTCTCCCATATTCCTCAGTCATTTTATAATTTATAAAGTAATACAGCCATGTCCTTTGGTATATCCTCTCATTTTTTCTTGGAGGTAAACTAAACTGATTCCATGAAAGGAAACATTACATGAAAATAAACAAGTCTAAGGGAAAAAAAGGATTTTTGTGGCTAAACTCAGAAACTCCTCTATCTATGGTTAGCCCCAAAACAGACCTTTTTGATGACCTTGACTTTGCTTGATAACACGTAGAAGAAGATAAAAGCTAAATATACACTACAAAAAACATTCTCTGGCTTCAGATCCCCTAGTATGAGTTTGCATCTCCACTTCCTTGAAGTTCAACTCCATCAGAAAGGGATTATGTCCAAAGTGTACTGCAGCCCAGACTGTGCTGCACTTGGCCTTAATCCCTCTGGCCCCATTTTCTGCTTCAATATCCACCCTGACAAAAGGGGTTTGTTTTTTGCTCTTCAAAATACACAAAAAAATGACCTTAACGTAACCTGCCAGAAAGGTATTATTTTAACATGATGCCAAGAGTCTATACTGTGTGCTGTGGGTATAGCACAAAATATGACAATATTTTAGGGTGCAAAGTTTGGCAAGACTGTGTGGGAAGACCATGTAAACAAAGATCCCAAGGTCTTATATACATTTGAAAATGAGCTGTCCTTGGAGTGAACTACTCAAACTCACAACTAGGTTTTATTTTAAAAGGAACTGGCCAGTGTACTTTAGGATAAAGCCTGCAATGTATGAACTGTGGATGAACAGCAAACAGAGCTCCAAAGGCCACTTGAGAGATCTGATTTGATTAGGAGTGTAGATAATACTCTGACTGTTCTTGGCTTTACATTGAACGTGGTCAAACTACTGAATCTTTGAGAAGCTTCAGGATCCTGGATGGAAATGCGCCCCTCTCTCAAGGTCTGAGTAAGGAGCCTGCAATCAGCAAGGATTCCACTTTTCTCCCTTCCAGAGCATTGTCAACCACCAGTGTCTCCTTGCATGGACCTTACTACATGTTTACATCCATGACTGTTGAAAGAGCCAGAAAAATTTAAGGCACTGCTTTCCCCAACTGCATGTTACCCTTCCTTGCCCTGGGAACCTAAGAGGATTTGTGGGAGCACCACTGTGACTTTGCTGCCGCAGCCACTGGCTGAGTGGAGAGCACACTGAGGCTGGGGTGGGCTGTTCACAGAGCAGTAGTAGCAAAGAGGAGTGTCAAAGTACCCCCGACTGTAAGCGAAGATAAGGTTCATGACCATCTAAGGAACCTAAAGATATACAAGTCCATGGGACCTGATGAGATACATCCCAGAGTCTTGAAGGAATCAGCAGATGTAGCTGCCAAGCCACTCTCCATGATATTTGAAAAGTCACGGCAGTCAGGTGAAGTCCGTGGTGACTGGGGACGTCCAGCTCTGGTGCCCCCAGCACAAGAAATATGTGGACCTGTTGGAACGTGTCCAGAATTCAGCCTGAAGAAGAGAAGGCTCCGGGGGGACCCCATAGTGGCCTTCCAGTACTTGAAGGGGGCCTACAGGAAAGCTGGGGAGGGACTTTTTAGAGGGGCTTGCAGTAAGAGGACAAGGGGTAATGGATTTAAACTGAAAGAAATGAGATTTAGGTTTTGACCAGGCAGAAATTTTTCAGTGTAAGGGTAGTGAGACACTGGAACAGGCTGCCCAGAGATGTTGCGGGGGCTACATCCCGGGAGGTGTTCATGGGCAGGTTGGATGGGGCTCTGAGCAGCCTGGGCTGGTGGGAGGTGTCCCTGCCCATGCAGGGGAGTTGGAACTCGATGATCTTTAAGGTCCCTTCCAACTCCAAACATTCTGTGATTCTGAGTGCGGACCACACTGTCCTGTCACTGAACATCTCCGTTTGACTTGTCTCCCCCTTTGCAGTGACAATTTCACAATGATAGTTATAGTGCTGCAGCACCCACTTTCCTCTTGAATCCCTTTGGCAGTATGTGAAAAGGCAGCACTATGGAACATCCCATCAGAGTGCAGTAAAACATAACTGCTTTTGAAGCACCATGTTTTGTCTCTGGATGGACATTAATTTTAATATATACTGTACAAATGAGCCTCCCAATGCAGACAAAGAAACAGCAGAAGGAATGAAACTTACAGGATATGAAATGCAAATAAATAGGCCATGTGTCATACCCCAAGGGTTGTTGGCTCAGTGTTACAAGAATCTTCCAAGAAGACTAAATGCCAAGCATTAAATCTGGCCTCCCACTCTGCCACCCTCAAACTCGGTATGAATTCTGTTACTGAGTTCCAGAGGGAGGAAATTTACTACCAAACTTTCTGAATCACCTTTGTATTTCTTGAATATTCAGGTTGCCTGGGAACCTGCTAAACTCCTGGCATCAACTAGAGAAAGTTTGAAGTTCTTTTAATTCATATTCTAGCTGCAAGCACTCGTTACAAGCCATCCACCTGTCCAGAAAAGCCAGGTAATTGACCATTCTGGGCCTGCCTGTAACCCTCAGAATACCTCCAAAGTGGAGAGTATTTCCAAAGGCTGTTTTAACCTTTTATGATCTCTTTATATTGTCAAAGTGAGGTAATTTGGATTACGCTAATGGAGAGTCAGCTCTTCCATACACATATTGAACTGCTGAATGCACAAACGCACCACACCAGGGTCCGTGATGGATTTACTGGTCACTCAGGCCTGAAGAATAACTCCTCTCATCAAGTGGCATTACAGCGTTATTTTCTCACTATATAACTAAGAGCAGACTTTAAAACATACATTTCCTGGTTAGAGTAATTTAGTGAATATACCTGTTTAAGAGAAAGATAGAGGAAAGGTGGGAGATTTTTACAGAAAGGAGCAACATTTGAGCAACTTTAAAAAGGACAATTACAGCCATGATACATGTAGATATGGAAATAGGCATGATTAAATAAATTTACTTACATGGCCAGTTATATTTCTTACAGTGGAGAAAAGGCTGAGTCAATGAACAACTTATTACCAGTGTTACTGTGAAATGATACAAACTCCTTTATAACAGCTGTACAATATGCTGACTAAACAAGACAACATGCAGTAACCACAGTGTAATGATTTCTACCACTGTAGAAGTAAATGTCAGACTTGTTCCATGTATTCAGTGATTTTCTTAATGAAAACATCAGCCTAACGCTGGCATTTTCCTCCTTTCATTTAATTCTTCCACTCCACTTTCATCTGCTATCTGACCTTTGAGTGCACTTGGTAACTTGCCCAAGGTGCTGTCACACCTTCAGTGCTCCTCTCTAATGATGGTCTTTTGCTGCCAGATTCAAACAGGATATTTGGTAAGGAACTGCAGGAGTCCATTCCCAGTACAGTGATGAAAATTGGAACACTTATGTGACTTTTCACTTCTTCTCAGAAAAGAATAATAAAACCTGTTTGCCAGAATTAACATGTTCAAATACTATCCTGTTATGGTATTGTAGGACTCAAGAGAAGTTACTAAAGAAACAACTATTGCACCAGCACCATAGAAACAATGACAACTAGTAACTGTTGAATGAGTCAGATGGTTAGAGGAGTGTTTTCTCAGCACAAAAAGAAAGGGATGACATACGATTATGAGGATGTGGGGAGTTTTACATAAGAGAACGACAAAGAGAAGTAACTTGCATTTTAAAAATAGGAACAATTATATAAAATGGGTCCATGTTCATAGTACTATGTTGCAAAGAAAAGACATAATAATACTGTTGATTTAGTAGTTACACTGAAAGACCAAACTTCATTTGGACAGATGTTATTTCTAGTATGAATATAAAAAAAGAGTGATCCAAGCTGATGATATAACAGAAAGAAGAAAATTGTTTATCATACAAATCCTGACTGTGCACCTTTATTACTACTGGTCTGAGGAGATGTGTCACCATTGTACCGTGTTTAACAGCTCCTTCTCATATGTTAGCCAGCCACTGACCCCACAGCAGAGTTGGCAGGCAAGGGCAAGGTGTACAATACATTCTGGAGTGACTTAAAGAGGGAACTAGGAAAAGTTGAGAGAATACTCAATAGCAGACAATTCAAAAGAATACTAAGTCCAAAGCTTCCTTCCTGAGAAATGCCATTTTGAGGTTTTGCTCTCTCTTTCCAGGGTTTCTACACTCTCAAAGGCTAACTTTCTGCAACAGAAGTTCCTGTTCCCACCTTCTGAGTCTCTGGGAATGAACCTAGCAGACGCAGCCACCTTTTCCACACCATCCTCCCAGTGTTTTATGAATGGACCAACTGCAAGAACAAGTAGTTCCCAGCTAGTGGATTTCACAAGGCTCGACAAAAGCCAGACTCATCTGGGCTACAAAAGTTCACTCAGGTTTGCTGACATCATGCTATGCCCATATGCTGATTTATTCCTAACATTATTTGCTGCATACAGAAACACAAGGACATTCCTGTCTCAGGCATAAAGCAGCTAAACTCTAATTGCTAGCAACCAGTTAACTCTAAAAGTAAGGTGACCCATCTGGGGAGAGGAATGATCAGTTATTTAAATAATTTTCTACATTGCATAACAAAACATATACCATAAAAACAACTAGGTTACAAATTTGACAGGTCTTCTGCTATGCCACTGGTTAGGTCTCTCTACCTGTAATACCTATAATCAGTTTTTCTCATGAAAACGTCGATCAAAAGAAGTTGAAATGAGGCATATAGCAAGTTGCTGTACATAATAAGTAGGCTAAAGTAATTAAAGCTTTAGCTAAATATTTTTCACTTTTATCAGTTCACTGCATGCTGAGAAAAATAACTTACGAAAGAATGAAAGGTATTTCACATGGCATTTCACTTTTTCATAGCCTGAAAAATAAGAATGCAAAAGGACCAGAAGTCTACAAATGACTGTGATGGGCTCCCCTGTGCCATGAGCATTGACACTCAGGCTCCTCAGCACCAGATCAGCATCTCTGGCGTCTAACCAAGTTTAGACACTTGTGATTGAAATTTTTGGCCATGTGCTCTATACAAAGCATAATTGAACGACAAGTTCTGCTGTAATAAATGACCCCTTGTGATAGTGAGTGCAGATTGCTTATTTCTAGGAGTGAAACATATAGTACCCTTTCAAGGATAATCTGATAATAGATCACAAGGATTTTCAATGCCACAAAAGACTAAGCAGAGCCTTGGGATTTCACTGAGAAGAGGGACATAACTAACCTCACATAATCTACTGATGAAGAATTAGATATTCACTGCAAGCTGATACATGCAGTTACACAACCTCTCCTTGTCTCACTGCTTCTTAACCAATTGCAACGTTTTCCATAACAGGCCATAAAGCCTGTGCTCTCCCCTCCAGCAAAAGCCAACAGCTTCGACTTTGTAGGAAAGAAATCTGCACAAGAGCTCTCAGACTACAAAATCAGACCACTTCTTTCAATCAAACAAAATCAGTGTACAACTACAATTTTTCTATGTTGTGCACAGGAAAACATTCCTTATCAAACTCTGTAATAACAAGCATTTGACCTGGAAAAGGTGATCTGGCTGTAACACACCCTGCTATACCACCAGTTTTACACTAGAGGCTCGTTTTTTTGGTAATGTTTATTTGTTTGAAGGGGCAGGCTGGGCTGTTGTGGTCACAAATTTCACAGAGTGGAAACTTTTTATATGAAACATTGCCACTTTTTATGTTGGCAAAACTGAGTTAATGCTTGATCATTTGGGTCAATTATATTAGTTGTAACAAGTACACTGACCTCTCTGGAGTGGCTAGCAGTGTATGAGAAACGTATTCCATTCCTTTCTGGTTTTCCTACACAGAATGGCAACCAAGATAACAATGGGCTAAATAATACATGAGGAAACGCAAAAGATGTTAGTCTTAGAATCACTGGAAAAAAATAAATTTATTTTCCAGCTTTCTGGATGCTCCAGAATAGGAAAATGTATGAACAGTTGATAAATACATTATTTTAACCAAGAGAATAAATAAGGAAAATAAAATGCTATTAGATATAGAAAAAAGCTGAATTATTTTCATAAGTGCTATATCCACAAAAGTTCTCAAAGGAAAAAAGCAGAAAGAGTTGAACACACTTTTTCTTCCTCTCCTTGCAGGGTCCAGGAACATAATATGATAATGAACAATGGAAGGGCAAAAATCTCAAATTATTATGAAAAAAGTATCACCATAGAGGCCTGGATGGCCTTTTTGGTTTATCAGAACATGTGTTGCCATTAGATTAAAGATACATCCCATTTTGTTCAAGGTAAGCAAGTTTGCTTCGTATTTCATCCATGTTTTATTTTATTTTATTTTTCATTTGCACATTTACCAGAAAGTTTTTGTGCAAATTACCAGACTTAGATTTGGGGATGAGCTTCTTAAAAATACGTACTTGGCATTGTCACCCACTTAAGGCATAACTGACAGTTTTTCAAGATCTAGCTGAGTGTTATCAATCTTTTGTACAGGCAGATGGAAACATTTTTGTGTCATGTTACCCATGAGGCTTCTGCAATAGTCACTCCCTCCTCTGCTCTGAAAAGTAGATAACTGCTGGGATTATGTTTTCGATTTGAACTTGCTTTTCCCATCTGTTTGTTAAACCATGACATAGTTATCAAGATGAGCTGTATGGTTTTCGCTATGGAAAAATGAAGAAAAAAAAAAAAAAAAAATTTTTTATCTTTTTTTTTTAGTTATCAAGATGAGCTGTATGGTTTTCGCTATGGAAAAATGAAGAAAAAAAAAAAAAAAAGATTTTATCTCCTTTTTTTCTTTATCATCCATTTGAAGCTACATGTAGTTCAGTTTTACCTCCTTCCTCTCCTCTTCCCTGATCCTGAACCTTACATGACTTACAGCCTAAGAGGCAGGGTAGAATTAAAAGAGTTTTAGTGGCTGAGAAATTGTTGAAGTAGTTGTTTCTACTGCAACACATTAATGAAGTTTGTGTAACTATGGTATTGTTTTCACTACACTAATTGTTAATCTAAAAGCTTGCTTGTTAATTAGAAAAGCTCATTCTGTTTTGTAATGCTTACAGTCCCAAATTCTCTCTTAAGATGTTCTTCCAGAATTACCTACCATCAATCCAGTAAAGTTTCAAACATAAGCTCATTACCATTTAAAGTAGATAACCTTAGGTAGTTAGAAGAAGTGATTTATGACATAAGTCAAGTAATTTTAGCAAAGATTAAGGAAAGAGAATTTTTTAAGTACTATAATTTTCATGAAAATTCCTCATGTTTAAAGGAGATACTATAAGTGACTGAGATCTACTCTTCATACAATCTTCTCCACTTGCTTAAGAGGTTGTGCTTTATTCATTTATGATAATAGACCACTTTCATATAAAGAGTCTTATTATTCTGAGTGAGTAATTTTGAAGAACATTTCCAATGACCTCGCAAACCAAGAGTTCAGAATTTCAGAATTAGGGAGGAAAATGATTTGAAAATATTTCTTAAGCAAAAGAAAAATCTTAAGTACTACTTCTAAAACTTTCCTAACTTCTTAGCTTTATGGCTAGCTCTAAGACCAAACAGTCTGCCTGACAACTCATGTGCTTAATGTTACAGCAGCACTGAAGTGCTTGAAACCAGGATCTAAATATTGCATACAAATATGATTAGAAGCGTGTATTCATCTTGGATAGGGAATCACATCACATTTACATATCTCCTTGTCTTTAAGTATATGGTCTGAAGTTCAGAGCCTTAAAAATACCCCACTGATTTCAAAAGGCACTGTATCCAGCATTTGTTAATAACTATAGCTGCAATAATATGCTATTTGAAAATACTTAATTGAGCTCTGAAAACTCCACAGATACCAGAGCAATTTTTAGTCCTTTTTGACTAAACTCAATGGTAAAACCTTGTAACAGTGGTGGAACTAGTCCTAAAACAGCTTAAACTGGGAGACTTGATGGCATAATCCTTGTTGCAAGAAAACAAAGCAGAGTGTACCCACTTTGCCTCTGGAGAGACAATGCTTTCATTCCAGTCCTGTGACTTATTCTGAACACAATCAATGAATTTGTTGCCTTGGAACCAAATAATGACAGTAAGGAACTGCTGAAAGTTTTCAACGCTTACTGAATCAGCATATAAAAATCTTTTCATTGCGTAATGTATCACATGATAATCAACCTCTCTATGGCAGACACTTTCCTATGATATGCAAATTTCAATTATTTATTAAGGATATATTTAGCATTTCATGTGACTCTATTTTCTATTTTAAAAATTTGAGAGTTGCATTGAACAGCCAGCTCTGCTCTGGAAGCTGTTATTAGCAACAATGTACACCAATATAATAATGGAGATTTCAAATACTTGGACTACAACTACCATCTAGAAAAGGTGAAGAAAGTGTTTCACTCAAACTTCACTTTGGAGCTTCTTGATCCAATATATTAAGCTGGAAAGAGATCAAGGTTTTTACAGATACTTTACCTATTTTTCCCCAACAGGAGAGAATAAACTTCACAACATAAATACCATGCATTTCCATATTAGTGTTTAGTACATTCTCAGTGAACTCATGCTTATAGGAACACCTATTGAACGAGAAATACAGACCAGCTTGAGAAAGTATTAAAATAATGACCTAAGTATGGAAAACCCAAGCAGGCAACATCTCTTGAAATTCAAAAGTCTATGAGCCTAAACAACACATCATTCTGCTCTGCTGGGAGCAAGAAGAAAGGGAAGCATCAGGAAACAGACACTGTCTTGTGGAGACATTTCACAGTGGATGATAAAATCATCAAATCATAGGGGTTGGAGAGGACCTCTGAAGATCATCGAGTTCAACTCCTCTGCTGTAGTAAGAACACCAGGGCCAGATCACACAGGAATGTGTTCAGATGGGTCTTAAAAGTCTCCAGAGAAGGAGACTCCATGAACTCCCTGGGCAGCCTGTTCCAGTGCTCTGTAACCCTCACAGTAAATAAGTTTTTCCTTATGTTGAGGTGGAACTTCCTGTGTTGTAGCTTGGTGCCATTTCCCCTTGTCCTATCACAGGGCACCACTGAAAAGAGACTGGCCCATTCTTGATATCCACCCCTCAGATATTTATAGACCTTAATAAGGTCCCCTCTTAGGCTTCTTTTCTCAAGACTAAATAGCTTCAGGTCTCTTAGCCTTTCCTAGTGCACTGAGTTTTTTATTGTTTCTTGTGAGACATGAAGAACATGGCAAAAAAAGTCATATATAAACCAAACACTGAGATTAAAAGTTAAGGAGATGTGGAGTTGTTTTTATTCCCTGAGTAGTAAATGCTTCTCCTACATCACACTTACTGTGAATATAGGGCAATAACATGAGACCAGAACTTGTTCCATGCATAATTACTGTTTGAATTCATATTGAGCATCTTCTCTGTTGTGAATAACGTCATCTGCCTGAAGCACTAGGTACTAACAGTTTCATGATGATGGCCATCTCTCAAGATGGCAAAACCCAACCTGTGAATTTCTGCTCTTCCTTTTTATTGAATTTACAGAAAATTGTATAGAATAATACATTACTTCAACACAGACTAGACTGTCACTATGATTTCCAAAGAACATTAACATTTAATGAATACTTCAGGTTTGTTTGCTTTTTGGGATTCACATGGAAAAGTCAGATTCATATTAAGAGAAATAACTGAAATATATGTAGCAAAGGGTGAAAGTACTGCTCAGTTAAACATAAAATATCATCAGCAGAAAAACAAGGATTCCTAACTAAAGTATATTATATTGTATGTCTCATCAAAATAAGGCAGTTACTAGAGGGGTAAGGAATTACAAAAAAATTAGACACAAAGTTTGTATATACCATATGTTGGATCAAGCATCTCCAGGTATGAGAGGAAGTTTTTATGATAGACACTTAAATGATGAATCCTGAACTGTGAGAGAAAGATACATCACAAAAAGACATTTGAAGGTCCCTAAATAAACCCTGGCTAAGAACTGATGATGCTGGATTTAAATACCAGTGTGTGAATGAACTAAGGTTGCACCCATCCTAGGTGAATCCCCATATCAGATATTCCTCCTCTTTTTTCTTTCTGGCCCCTTGAATATCTAATTGCTCTACGCAAACCAAAACAAATTCAAAAGGAGAGGCAGAGGCAATGTGATTGCAGAAAACCCATTGGACAAATACAGCAGATACATAGAGGATATAGATTTACATCTCCACTGATCCCACCTCTCTAGCTATGCTTCATGTGACAAGCCTAGGTTAAGTAGGTAATACCAGAAAAAGAAAGAGGCTGGCAAGAATAAAACAGCTTCTGAAGTTGCTTACATACATTTTTCAGCAGATCCTATTAAGTGGATGTAATTGGTCTGTGTCCTCTGGATCACATTCAGATGCACCTAACTCTTCCTTGTATAAGGGAACAAAGAAGAGTGGTAGATTTTCGACAAAATGATTGGGTTTAAGCATAGTTAATGCCACACAGATAAAATGCCTTTTGGATACAGGCCTGTGTGCTCCCCTTGGCAATTCAGATGCTATGCAAACACGTACTTCTGTGGGAATCACTGTGATGCTGAAACTCTTCTATGATCTAGCTCTAACAAACTACTCATTGGACATTTCAATCTAACAGCTATGTTCTGCAAGTCTGGTAATTGCTATGTAGTGTTACCAGGTATGTCTTCCTTAATGGACAGAAGCTAAGAGGAACTTCTGATGGTTACTAAAAACACATTCTCGCAACAATGGGTGGGCTCTGAAAGCCTGTGAAAAGTCTCATAAACCATTTCTGAATACAATCCCTATATACAATTTGGCAAAATCAACACACTCAGGATTCTAGTTTAGGCTTGTAATACCTCTTTCCCTGCAGATCATAGTGTTATTTGTGAATATTGCCTTTGTAGAGTAAGGAAAGGTATAGGTTACATCTTACTCTGTGGCTTCTCTCTGTGGGAGAAAAAATGCCTGCATTGAGATGATAAATTACTGACTACAACTAATTAATCAAGTAATTGTTTTTACAATAAAACCCAGTATTGGAAGTGGAGGCCTTAATACAGCACGACCCATAGTTTTAGCTGACATATTATGCTCTATCAAAATGCACCATCACTTTATTGTGTAATGTTCCAAATTGGATCTACTAATTCTGAATTAATGTGGATCCTAAGTATTTTGCATTTGTATAGCCACCCAAAAGGGTTCTTTTAAAAACCATGTTTAAAATAGGGATATATAATATTTACAGCAGGAACATGCTCGACTTTCTAGGATATTAAAAAAGCTTAGCAAAAGGGAACAATGCTCATCATCTAAATGTCTGCTCTCAAAAAATTACTCGTGGGGTAATTTTAGGATGCAGCTCTCCCTGGATTCAATTTACGTTCTGCATCTACAATAAAGGGCAAATGTCTCTGCAGTTCCCTGCTGAAATTAGTGTTGGGCTTGTACTGACTTCTCAGTCTCACAGCTTGGAAGAAGGCCATTACAAAGAACCACAGAAAAGGGAAATGAGCCGCCGCAGAGAGAGTCAAGAGTGAAGATACACTTCAAATCAATTTTGGCATGAAGTTGAGCTCTTGTTATGTCTGGTAGGAATGGATTTTAACAGATAGGAGAGTATAAACCTCGGGCTACTATTCTCCTAATCACACAGATTTTTTAATTTTATTTTTTTTTTTACTTTCCTGAAAAGACAACAATATTATAGATTTTTAAAAGAATATTTTAAGCCTGCTAAGAGTCTAATAAAATCTCAGAAAAGTGTTTTTTTTCTTGGAAAAAAGATGGTAGTTCACCTATGAAACATATTAAACAGAGTTTTAAAGAGACTTTGTTATTCTAACTGTTACATTGTCAAGTTTTTATGTAAGCAGTTTCCCAAAGATGACAGAGAAGGAGGTAAAATAAATGTCAGTATGATGAAATACTATGAAGAACTTTGAAACAGTTTTTTGACAACATATTAAAAAAAAAAAAAAGAGTACAATTCAATAAGCGGTCACAATTCAAACGTTCAGTAGCATTTAAAAGACTACACAATTTTCAACTCCACAAAAATATGTATCTCTAAGAGCTATCCTAATGCAGAGAACACAATTAGAGGAATTAGATTACAAAACAGTGGAAAAAAACCATAAGGACTGCTGATAAGCACTCCAAGGCTTTTCCACAACTAACTGAAACAGAGGTTGTAAGTGTCACAAAAATCCAGTTTCAAATACTTACCATAAACTCAACACTACAGCTAGACACACCAGCACCTTTGAGTTCAGCTTGCAGCAGCAAGTGTTTAGAGATAGGTATAGTGGGGAACAAAAGACAGCAATGTTAGTTGCTACAACTATCACAGCTGAGCAGCTATATGGTCAGTTACCTGTTTGGAGTCTGTCATAATTTGGGTAAGTGTGCCCACATAAGTTCTTAGCTACTATTTCCAAACATACACAAGTTAGTTTACACTGCACAGGGTGCTGGATTGAGTTCTCTCTCTTTTCTGGGCTATTTCACTAATAAAATGGTCACAGCAAAGAGACAGTATACCTGCAGATATTCAGACATTAACACCTCCAGCAGCCCCACAAAGTCTTTATAGAATTGACAACCGCATATGGTTGCTTGCAGCTTAGGTACATTGTAGAATATGTACCTAAAACAAAAGAGTTTTCATCAAATTGCCACTTACTCAAATTGCAACACTCTCAAATTCACTTTATCTATTTTTAGAGACAGATAATAAACATTTATGTGATCAAAAGAAATAATAGGACCACTGAAACATCTCAAAGGCTTTGCCATTCAGAATTACATCAGCTCCTGCCAAGGAAGCACACTCAGCATAAGCCACACTTCAGCTTTCAGCCATTTATTTTTGACATAATGAAAATATGCCTTCCCTCTGAGTACATGGCTTCTCTTCCTCTTTTTTGTCAGAGTCTACAAGTCACAGAGGGTAAAAGATGTATGAGCTTGTTCAGACTGAGAGAGCCAGCAATTTAATTTTTTTTTGTTATTGTTTTGCTTTGTGTTTTTGGTGTTGGGTTGTTTGTTTTGGTTTGGGTTTTCGTTTTTTGGTTGGGTTTTTTTGAGTATTTAATATCTTTCCTGACTGTGGTGGATTCAGCACAGTTGAAAGTTAACACTGGCATATTTGGCTGCCACTGACTGAGGGACACTGACTGCTGAGACAGATTTTTTTTCTTGTCCTGATTTTAAATACATCATTAAAGAGGTCAAGCAAATATTTTGTTAGAGAACTCTGCAGACCAGGCAATGCCACTGTGAATCACACATTGCTGCTTGATAGACTTGTCTCTGTAACCGCAGCTGCTCACGTTCTTTTGTGTATGCTTACAGCTTGCAGACTGAAAGTCCTGAAATGAAGAGGAAAGGAAAAAAAATGGATTACAGATGAACTGGCTGGATTCACCCTGAAGAATCTGAGGCAGTGACTGCTTAAAGCTTCTGTAGGGTTATCTAGCTAACCTGAGGGATTAAAGCACAACTCTATTCCTAGATAACCTATCACCAAAGGCATTAACAAGGAGTTTGTAACACAAGTAAAAGCATTCACCACTTCTACTTCAGCAGCCTTTAAAACCGCAGCCAAGCATCATCAAGAGTGCATACTGACATTAGATCAGACTATACAGAACTGCATTGTTTCTTGAAAATCAGCAGTTTTAGGCCAAATTCTGTGAATCCCAGCGACCTTGCAGTCATCAAATAAAATGTGAAGCACTGGTAAATTGAATGGCAACTTTAACCAAGCTGAATAATAGTTTAAGCATGCCATGCTGGGATATGCAAAAGAACAGGCTATTCTGTAAAAGTACAAGCAGCCATGTAGAAGATTAGATTGTCTGTACCAGCATCTCTGAAATTCAATCCTTTCTTATATCATTTCAAAGGCAGATGGAAAATGTTTTGCCAAGTCTGCAATTTGGTGGTGACGGAATTGCCTCATGAATGTGATGGAAGTTAGAGGACTACTTAGAATTTCATATATTTGTGAGAGAACAGAAGAAGAATTATCTGAAGTCTTCTAAACTGCAAGAAAAGAGAGGAAATTGGCTACATGCTGAAGCATCGGCAAAAGGACAAGCTGAATCTGTTTGTAAGAACGCTGGCAAAAGATTAAGTGCCTTACAATTTTAAATCAAAGGCCTGCTGGTGGAGAAAAGCTGGAGAGAAAAAAGAGAAACCTCCAAATACAGTTATACTTTGCTTCTGATACAAGATAGGAAACAGGAACAGAGGAATTAAGAGGGAGAGGAATGTAAGGAATTTTTATACAGGTAAGTATTTCTGAGCTCAAACTTGCAAAAGGAGAGGAGATACTGTGCAAAAATAATAAATACGATAAATAGATCTGAAAGAATCACTCATACACAAATAAATTGTACAGACTACTTAGTTTCGTGTGACAGCAAGGATATCTAAATACTTAGTAGTTATATTCTGTTTTGATGTGTTTATTAGAATACCAGCAATACAAGCTGTGCAAACTGCTTGCAGTTT
Organism: Chaetura pelagica; assembly: GCF_000747805.2. NCBI lineage: Eukaryota > Metazoa > Chordata > Aves > Apodiformes > Apodidae > Chaetura > Chaetura pelagica. Next base: position 4,288,363 of record NW_009952533.1, on the reverse strand, counting down.
ACTTTGCCATAGTACACTCCAGTTGTTTTCTGCGCTATTTTTAAAAGGAAGGTTTTATAGCGCTTGTTGTTTGTTTTTTTTCCCTTTGTGTAGAGTGTATCTACGCAAAATATGGCAATGTTGGTAGATAATAACATACAGCTAAAATGTACTCCTATCAATATAACAATACAAAAATATTGTTACTCCTTATAAGCTATACCAGCTACTTTTCTGTAACAGAGACAGAAAAAGGAAGGATATCCACAGTCATCTCCTTGTTTGGAACATCAACATCCTTACACTTACTATACATTAACAAGAAAACACAGTAACAGTAGATCTATTCTGAAATAAGGGATGAAGAAAGAAGCCTAAAGACCATCCGTAAAAGGACTCAAACTTCTAAAAATAGGCACGACTTTGGATATGTGACTGCTATTATGTGATTCGAATAGCTTTTCTTCATTGTCACGCTGAAAACAAAGGCTTTGCAAATACTTAAAGTCTGGCTTAGATCTGAAACTTTATATTTACATTTGCTTGTCCTAATTTTGCCCAGTTTAATCTCCAGCAGACAAAAGAAATTGCGCAGGACAAGTCTTTAGGTTCTCATTTCAGCGTGTGCTCTGGGCATGTTCATATACCTGCTTATGGCATCCTTAACCCACTGAACATTTTCTTTAAAAGGCACTCTCAGTGGTTTAGTTGACACTCATCTTGTATCACAGCCTCATGCAAGATGTATGTTCAGATCTACCTGAGCCTAGCTATAAGGACTTCAACGCCTAGTTCCCTCTACAATGCTTTAACCAAAGAATAATAAGGCAAGTCTGGATCAGAGCACTATCAGTGAGGATAGGAAAGCTGTGACAGTTCATGGTGCAACATGCTGCAACTTGCATCATCCTCAGTATGCAGAAAGACCACTGTGTGGTGATTCAAGAAAGATGTGTGACATACTTGTAGAGCTTATTTCAGTCCTCTCCATTTGCTTTGATAGCCAACTTTTGTCTTTCCTACCTGCTACTTACTTTCCTCTTCCCCATGACAAAACTGGAACAGTAACTTCAGATGTCGCCAGTGTCTGTCCTCATTACCACTTTTAATCTTTGCTTTACTTTCACACCCTCTCAAGTCACAGCACAAACATGCTTTCCTCCCCTTCCCTCTGCCTCTTTAACTACCATTTCTCCTCTCTCTTTAATCTCTTTATGCTCAGAAACAGCACTGCATCCTGCCTTGAACTGCTGTCTCCCTCCAATACAAGTAAGTTCCTCTTGAAATCAGTCTCCTTTTGGCTTTTGACTCTGTGCACTATGATAATTTTTTTTTCACAATGTTTTGCAGAACTCACCAGATTTCAGTTCTTGGAAAGAATTAAAAATATTTTGTATGTTGTCTCCTGCCTTTAAATGATCTCAAGGTATTCTTACCTGCAAATCTAAATTTAACTATTATCTTAAAGCAACTCACAGCCCTACCTCACACCCCAGAACTATCACTTCCTCATTGCTTTGATATCTTCTTATGAGTGGTTATCAACTATCGACTTTTCAAGTTCAACAAAATTAACATAAGCTTCTTGATATTCACTTCCAATATTTTCTTACTGTTTTCTTATGCACCTGGGATAACTCTCCCGTTCTGTCACTCAAACAACAAGCCAAAGATGCAGGTGTTTTACTCGTACCTTTCACTAGCCTCTTGCAGTGCAAGAGCCAGTTTTGCAAATTCTTCTGCTCGGTACCTCCTAGGTATACTCTTCTTTATCCTCACAACAAAACCTCTTTTTTCTACCTTTGATCAACAGCATTTCACTATAATCTATATTTAGAAATACAAGACATATTCAGTCTTCCCTCACTTATTCCACATGCTGCTGCAAAGATTGCGCTTCTGCTACAAAGTTTTGTCCATATCACCCCTTCTCTTTTCGTTCTTCCACTAATAGGTCATTTTTGTACAAAATACAATATATTTGTCTTAATTTTAAAACTCAATAGAGCACAGCCTCATCCTAGTAAATTTCAGTAATTCAACAGCAGGAACTCCAAATCAATCCTCAGTTCAGTCTATGTATTTTTACTGCTCTACCTCTCATATAATAGTGAAAATATCCCCTTGTCTTTTTCCCCTCCATTCATTAAAAATATCCCTTATTATGAAACCTCATAAAACCTTAAGATCACGATACTTAAAAAACTCTATGACTGCAGCATACCACCACTGTGCTTCTCTTGTGCTCTGTGCTTTTTTGCATCCAGTATTTCCTTTTACTCTTAGATCAGTTGGGCAAGGATCTTCTTTGGTGCATTTACACAGTGCATAGCCAACGGCATAACCAGTAACCGTTGCCACATTCTATAATGCTGTTTAGGAATGTTGTCATGTGAGCCACCTGGTTGTAGCTCCTTGTTCATAACTAACTACAAGCCCTTAAGAGCATGTCCAAAATCCAAGGCTGGTCCTGAGATGTTTAAAAGAGCGGGGAAAACAGTTGCAAAACAGAGAATAGCCCTCACAAAGAATACACAGGCTGAAGAACTGACACAAGTTGTACAGGACAAATATAGAAAAGTCAAGCAAAAAAATCTTTCTCCAAGAGAAAAGCAGGCCTCACAGAAGCAGAAAGAAGGAACTTCTTCCCATTGCACTTCTCCCTGTCCCAGCCTTGCAAACACGAGTCTTTCTGAAAGCAGAAGTCACATTCATGCTTCCAGGAAGAAAATTACAAATGTGAAGAATGTTCTGTAATCCAGAATGAGTTTTCCATTATAACTAGTCAGCAAGAAGAGACAGAGCTAACAAACTTATTTCTGTTCTACACATATGTAGGTTTTTAGTTTATTTTAATTGTTTTATTCTAAACTAATGCTGATAGCAATACTGTAACTGACACAGCAAGCAATTACAGAATCTGTCGAATTCTCTTCAGTGGAGATTCCTATGATTCTTTTCAGCTGTATTTACAAGATCAGTATCAGTTCTTGAGCTGCTATCCATGTTGAGCTAAAATCTTCAGGTATTTTTAAATATTCTTCATCAAACAGTATTTGCAGTAAAATGGTAAATGGAAAAACAGTAGGAATCTCTCAGGTAGAAATCAAGCATGAATTACTCAATTTCTGTCATTTGAAATTCTGCATATTTGGCATAATTTCGTTTAGGATTAAAGACCAGCAGAAATTACTGTTAAGACTTACAAGTATACTTAATCTTATTTTATACTGAAGTCTTTATTGAATTATGTATTTTAAGTTACACTCACGCAAAGTGCAAAGAAAGGCACACTGAACTGGTCTTATATAGCAGTAAAAAGCCTTCTTCAAATGCTAATCATTTATAATTAGACTACTTCAATTAGTAATGAAACCACAAATTGCCCTCTCCAAGAAAACAGAATATATTCCATGTGCTGATTAAAAGGGAACAGTGATCTTCAAATTGTGAAGTGAATGATTGATGTGAAGCAAAACTCTCTCAGAATTTTGTTCTTTTAACTCTTTGATGAACTGATCAACAAAGGCAAGTTTCCCCAAAATTTCAAAAGCATTATTACCAATTCACATAAAGAAAAGCACATCTGTGTTCACACTTTAAATACATCCTTACTTTAGAGTTTTTTTCATGCCATTTACCAAGCAGGTGTTATCTTCGCTCTTTTTCTCTCCAGGAACCAGATCTTAATTAACTACTTTCTAACGTGCAATAAAACCAAAAAGCAACTGACTCGTTGACAACTAGTTCTTCAGCACTAGTCCCAGAAAAGCCCTGGTCCGGAATAAAGGCATCTTGTTGATTCAATACAACCTCAGTCACTAAAGATCACACAATTTACGAGAAAATACCTAAGTTGAATTCTGATGCAAGGCTTTTTCCATTTGCTCAGTGTCAGTATTCTAAATTGCCAAGAAGAGCGTTTACTGGAAGAG
>NW_009952533.1:4258102-4284234 GCF_000747805.2 Chaetura pelagica | reverse complement strand
AAGAGCGGCTTTGCTCAGTCTTAATGTACGTGCTCCCTGGGCAATAGCATACTTCATGCTCAAGCACATGCAAATAAACAGTACTGAATCAGCTATAATGAAATGGGGCAGGGACAAAGGAAGAAAATGGGATAATTAATTCAGAAAGTTTCTGCTTTCTGCTGATATGTCAACCTGTGGATTACAGAAAACCAATATTCTGTTACTAGATGTTCTGAGATGTTTGGAGAGGTCTTGTATAACTGGAGTTTTGTTCACTGGTTTTGGTGGCATTTTTATTTTGTCAGCAGTGTCTGGGGGCTGATAAGTGAAGATGCACAGGATAGTGTATCTGTTACATTTCAAAAAGCAGACAAAATCCTCATCACTGATACAAGTGGGTAGGCAACTGCTGTAGAAGTGGTAAGAAATATATTTAAAAAGAGATTGCAAATGGAAAAATGCAGACTTGACAAAACAGGATAAAATTCCTTCAACAACCCATCTGTCTCAATGGAGCAGCAGAGCTAGGTAGAGTGCTTCTATAACAAAATTAATGGAATTTAACAGAGGTTTCCAGTAGTTCATTTTAGCCTTACACTTCTTTCAGAAATTAAGGTCTGCATGTAATTCTTCCCGTAAGGACCCTTAGCACAGTCTCTGAAGGAGGTGGTATCTCTTTCCAATCATTTGCCACTGGCGTGGATTGCCCCTCATCTGGGAAGGCAGATGACAGGATAGAAGTACAGCTTGGAAGCAGATATAAACTGTAAATCATTGCAGCATCACAACATCATTTGAAAAAATGTAGGCACTTCCAATTGTAATCACTCCCTTCTACCTTTTAATAGGAAAAGGGACATCCTCTTACATTATATAAATACACATCTATAGCACTGATTAACGTCCTTATTAGATCTATAGATAACTTCTTAAAATAAGCAGGAATACATTCATAAATAATTCACCAAATATCTAGAATTTAGACAGTAAACCACAGTCTATCTAAGAAAATGGTGGGTTTCCCTGTCAGTCTGTTTCTTCCTTCACTGTTAGCTACAATAGTAATATTATGGTGAGCTCACAGCAATTCTGTAAATGTCCTATCAGATCTGAAGAATTATCATTATCCCATAAAATATCAGTGTAAGGATCTTCTTAATTTCACACATTTAACCCTTTGTCTCAGTTCAGGTGAGAACCTGCCAGTTCTGAGAAAGCTATTCACTGTGCATAAGCATGACAAAATTTTTTTCAAAGCATTTGTTGTTTGATTGCAAATGATCTCACATCCCTGTTAAGATGTCTGGATTGCTATGATCAGAACTCATCTGCATTTTTCACTCTTTAAGGCTTCCAGATACACCACAACAATAAAATGTCAGTAAAATGTAGTGCACAACACATGTAAATAGCTATATTGTAACTTATCTGTTTGTATTTTTATACAATGTACTTAACAGAACCACTGTTTTTTAAGGGCTTATTCAGACTAATTAGGGACAGCCTTTGGGTCAAGTGCCTTGGTTTTCTCACACAGAGTTATGTTTAACTTCTACTCTGGATAACAAATCTGACTTTTGTGAAGAAGGAAGTTTAGGAATTTATGGTATTAGGAAAGCACAACACTGTGCTACTGTGTTACTTCTGCTTTTTTGAAACACAGCAATAAAATGAGGAACTGAAGATACAATCTATTTAAAGAGAAAATCTATATTGTTCTAAGACTATCCTTCTCAGTGGCCTTGTAATGTGGATATTGTTTTGTCTGACAAAAAATGTAGCATTCTCTGACTATTGATGGACTTTCAGAGTCATCAATATTACTAATTCTGGAAATAGGAAAAATATTTTCCCAGGAGTCAATTTACCACTTACAATACTACAATACACAAAGGACTCTGAAGAGAAACAAGAAAAATCACTTTGCAAAATAAAAGTTTATCATAAAAATTAAATATTGCCCTTAATAAATGGGCTTTCATTTAAAAAAATCATCTCACTGCACCAGGTTCAGAACCCACATCTTATTTCACAGAAAATACATGGAAAATGAGCTGTGCGTATATTAAAGACTTAGCAGACATTGCCTTTTTATGTTCTGCAAACAGTCAGAAAAGCGAAATAACCCAAAGAATTAGTGAAAATACAACACAATAGCAATCTGGTTGCTTGGGAACTCAACAAGAAACTCAGAATAGCTTTACAAGTAATCAAGGTTATATTCAGTAAGTGATGATACAAGATGCTGCTCTAGCAAGAAATGAAGATGCATTTTAACCATATAAAACACAACCAATTTTTGGGCCATTACATAAGGATGATCTCTTACGTTGGGAACATCCTTATGGAAACCTTTACGGATTCTTTCTGTGGCAAAACGCTGCCAAGTACCATAACCCAGGTGAAAAATTTGGTTTTGTATCTGAAGCACAGAGAAGTGGACACTTAAGGAAATCATAAAAACACAACACAAATTGCCAGCAACTGGATTTTTTTAGAGGGTAGAATGCAAAACTGGAAAGACAATTATTATTTAACTGAGAATTATCATCAAAAAGTAGAGCTAAATTTAGTAGAATGAAAAGAAAGTAAGACCACAGAGAAAAAATTTTCTCTGATAATGAGTTCTTCTGGGTTATGGAAAAACCTTTGATGAAAGTCACGACTCTTGGAATTTACAAAAAACACTACAAAATGTAATACAGGAAATACTGATGGATTGGCTGAACAGCAGCTGAAGAGCCCTTAAGATTTCTCCTTTTTTTTAACTCTCTACTCTTACTATTGACAGCATTGAGTATTTCTAATATTTTTATCACCATTTCTCTACCATTAAAAGTTAATTTCACGTTTTAAGTGAAGGAACTCTCAATTTCTATGGGAACATCTTGTAATGCGCAAACATATAAAAAGGGTGAGAACCGTCACCATTTAAAGATCTACATAAGAGCTATCTATACAGTGACCCTTTATACACAGTAGAGATAAGTACTCCTACAGCACACATCATTTTATACTGCAAACAGCTTATTTATGAGCTAGCTTCTAAGAGGCCAATGTAACAGCTCACACACACAGATGATGATGAACACTAAGCAGAAGTTGTACAAGGAAGTTCACAAATTATATGGTTATTAGAATGCAATTAGATATGAGGATGCAATCAAGTCAAATGGACATAAAATGCTTAGTTCCCTGGTGCAGGACATTGTGGGGTTTTTTGAATGGGGTGAATGGATGAAGTAGAACATACTGGCCAACTCCTCTGAACTGAGAACCTGTCAGGACCCTTCTGCCTTCACAGAAACGCACACCATTGTTAGCAGCAACACAGATCTCCAAAGCAGTTCAGAGACCAGAGTGCTCCTTTAAAAAGATGCAGGAGCTGTCTTAAAGAAATGTGCTTCTCAGACAAATGTACTTTGTACCTCCTATTCTCTTGCTAACAGCCTGTGATTTGGAGCATATTTCTCCTTGGATATTTCCAGTTACTTCAAGAATCAAACTTCCTAATTTGTTTCCTACTCGTTCTTCAGCTATACCCAGCTGTGTAACAGACTAGCAAGCAGACTCCACCATAAAGGAGCTGTCTGTTCTTTGCATAAACTGGGATTGATTCCTCATAAACCCATGTTTTGAGTTGTATACATTCAGATTAAAAAATGTATAACCAAGACTGCTGACTGTGATTCCATCACAAAACAGCATGCTTGTGTTCTGCTGCTATGACATTTTCTGTAGTTATTTCTTCTTGTCACAAAAACCGCCAAAAATTTAAAGGGAGCAAATATAAGATACACAGGTTTTACTAATTTCTTTGCAGCACTCAAAACTTAAATACCTGATTACACAGCAGTAAATTTAAATATATTATACAATACATGAAGACAAATAGAGCCTAAAGTCAATCTTTGCAGCAGGTAAGATCGTGATTTGCCCCTCAGACTTGAAGCTGCTGCCATCTATTCTGAATGCTGTATAGTCTTTGGATAGATTTTTGTAGCTCCAGATTCACAAAGAATCAAGCTCTACTTCCCAGAACACTTTTTCGTACTTTTTTATCACATAAGGTGATTTTTCACCTTTCTTTTTGTTGTTGTTGTTCTTTAGATTATCAGACGACAAAGGCCATTCACTAGCTCCTTTCCACTATGTATTTCAAGGCAACATGATTACACTTCAAGATGCACAAGAAAGCCCCAGCTGACTGTTGCAAACGGAAGGATTTTCTAGCTGAAAAAGCTGAACTCACAAGCTTAATTAAAATTGCCTAGGATCTCAAAAGCAACATAAAGAATAAGGCCAAGTCAAATCAGATGGACACTTGTGAATCTGGATCTTCTTCTGACTCTCAGAAGAGAAGTGCAGGGCTGTAGGCAACCAGACACGATTTAGGGTAAATTTCACGCAGCTCTAATTTCAGCCAGCAGTACCGATCTGTCTGGACTCAGCATAAGGCTTGAGGTAATGAAAAGCTCTTTTTGTTGTCTCTTTATTTCTGGCTTTTTGTTTGTTTGTTTGTTTCTGTTTCTGTTTTCTTTTGTTTTCCAAATGAAGCTTGTACACACTACCAGACCTGCTTTTCTATTTATATCTTGTAACTTTACAGACCTTTCAGAAAACACATACTTCACAGGACGCGATTTGCCCATGCACAGACTGCAGGGAAGCAAAGCTCATCAGCACTCCCCACAGCCCTGCTCCCACAAACAGGCACACCACAGGCCTTCCAGGTTAAGCAGCTGCCTTTCATTCCAGTGAAAACTGAGCTGGAGAACAGATAAGGGGAAGTGATATGTTTCCATCTTAAATTTTGGTCTCTCTCAGTCTACAGGCTGCATGCAGTGGAGCACATGCCCAAGGCCAGTAAAGCAGCAACTGCTCCTGTACTGCTGTTTAGATGTAGCAGCAGATACCCTGCTTTGTAAAGTGACAAACTATGATCACATTTGACCTTTGAAATTCTACAGTTTGCAGGGTTAGAAATAATAATAGCAGGCCCAACAGAAAGAACGGAGCTCATGTTTAAAGTACACCTTTTCCTCTTCTAATGGATAGGTATTTATAATTTACTAACCCTGCAATGATAATAACCTGACAAAGCATTGTAAGCTCTCTGGCTTTCCAGCTTAGCCTTCTGTTTGCTCAGGTAAGTGAGTTTTCATTTTAAGTGAACATCTAACTATTTATAGGCTGCTCAGCACAAGAAGTTAGCTTTCTGCAAGTTTCTCAACAGCCAGTGTGTCAAGAGGGTCCGAGGGAGACGCATCTGCACAACGCAGAGGTGACTGAGGTTTGGGGCACACATGGAGAAGGGAAAGCAGCTGTGAAGTGTTGGGGACAGAGAGACCCCTGGCAGCACCCATGGGCATGCAGGTCACACTGTGCACACAGACTGCAGGGGCTTCTGGCTCCTTCTCATGTACTTTTTTGCTCATCTCTCTGTTGCATGGTGTCACTCATGTCATCAGTAACCCAAACAGCCCTACGAGACTTGATATGCTACCAAGGCACGGTACTGTTTAAGGTGCTAAATGCTGTCTGGTCAGTCTGGCACTGCCTGGTCACCCAGGCTAATAATAACAGTTTGCTTTCTCAAGCTCTGCGACATACTAATTCAGCAGTATTGCATCCTTTGCTTCAAGCTGACTTAGTCTCTGGACATCTGAACATCGCTTCAGTGCCTACAGCTGCAGCTATTTATCTTCAATGCTCCCAGTGGAAAAGACCTGCATCTCCTTCCCCTCCAAAGCTACCAGATTTTTACATAAGAAACAGCCTAATCAGAGCCACAAAATGCAGCATTTAAAGTTCAAAGGGTAGGGGGTTATTATTTGGGGGGGAGTGGCAGGGGGACACAGCACACACACAATTTCATCCTATGGCTGTATGCTGCTACAAAGGATAATCTGGCTTTTTGCACAGATATATTAGGATCATTCTAAAAAAAAAAACAAACAAAAGCAAAAAGCTGAATGTGTTGTTGTGCATACTACTTTCCCTCTACTTTAAGAAAACAAGACTCTAGTCTTATCTAGAGAATACTTCTAAGATTTCCTTTTCACCATGTCCAAATGATCACTGTTTCTGTAATAATTAGTGCCTTGATATTAACTAAATCTCAAAGGTATCTTTTCATGGAGATTTCATAGCACAGGCTGTTTTATTTAATTGATGAATAGCTTTGTGTGTGCTTAGTTTTAATCCTACCCATTTATCTTATGAATAATTGCTATGTTTGTAATTATTCCGAAGAAATAATACCAATATTTTTAATGATAATAATGAATTACACAGCTTTAGCAAGATTTTTTAATGTTTGTAAAACAATACTCTGATTAGTCAGGCTGAAATATTTGCTCAGTTAACATATGAGCTTGATTTTTTTACTTGATCTCACATCAATATAATGAATCCAACAGGCTTAGTTTCTCTTTTAAACCCATGAACAGATTCTTTTTTTTTTTTCAATCGCACTTTAAAGTCTGCAGAATACTCTTGAAGATCTGTATGTTACTACTTAAGGAATACAAAATACTACCAGAAAGAAGCCATACAGCATTTTACCTGCTCTCATCTTCTGTATCCAATAGTTGTGTCATGTTGAGAATTTAAATTGGAAGGTCTTTGTACCAGGTGAGGCAGTTTGTTCTACCTCGCAGAACAGCTTCATTGCCCATTGCTAAGGTTCCTCATGCTAATGCACTACAAAGACTGGTTATTATTTAATGAATACCTGTCATCTCTTGGTTGGTTCACTGAGATTTTCATTGTCAGTTATATTGTCTAACCTTACATTAAAAATTAACAGGAATAACTATCCCCTTGTTCACTAAAGAGAACAGAAGATTTTATCACTTAAGCAAAATGCATGCATAAATACTATCTGTAGTTGCAGTTTCAAGAGTTCTTAACAATAAGACAGAATCCAACTCTGGGTGCCTGGCCTTGAATCTTGGCCTGTGATCCACAAGTCAGTTTTAGGCCCTTAAATAGGCAGAGACATTTATAAAAAGCCTTCATTACCTAGTCACATCACACAAGTCCCTGGCTGCCAGCAGAATCCATCAGTCCCATGTCATTGGAGACGAGTAATTTCTCTTTTGCCAAGTTCACAGACTACAGAGGCAATGGTTTTGATAATAGGCCTTCAGGTTTTTCTATTTTGACTACTTCTATCTGAAGCTTTTCAGAAGACTTCTGAAGACTTTCAGGAAATTCTCAAATCATTCAGTTTTAAAGACACAGAGAAGGCCACCATGCCTGCCATTTTCCCCATACTTTCTCTTTTCTTTGATTCTTACAGAAAAATGTGAAATGAGATTTGCATTTTCAAATTCTTTTTGACAAGTGACTTACTGATTTGAGACTGTAAAACATTATTTTAACCACTTAATTTTTTACCAGTCTAATAAGTATTTTAGCTTAAGAAATGAAGCTTTTTTTTACATTCAGTGCTTCTCAAAAAACACCAAGAAAAAAAAAGCTTATGAATTTCAACAAACTTCTGGAATTTTTCCCAAGTTTTTAATTAATCTGCTTCACTATCCACATCTCCCTTCCCCAATCACTGTAAACAGTTTCTCATCATTAAGAAAATTGTTAACCCTGCGGCTGATATAAATCTCTTTTGTTAATCTCATAACAGAGGCTTTTCTGAACAAGCAATACACTTTATATCTATTTTCCTTAAAAAAGCAAACAAGGATGGAGCACATTTGTTATAATTTTATCTCTCTGGTGCATGCATGCCACATATAAACAAACCTAGAGTAAGAATGGAGGTCTTCTGAATATCACCATGTATTGAAAACTGGAAAAATTTTGAAAGTTCTTCAGTCTGTGGAAAAGCATTAAGCAAATACTTCATTGGGAAAAATCACTGTACCTTTTGCCTCAGGATCTCAAGGACCTTGCATATTCGGGAGCTTTGCTTCCTTGCTCTCCCTGTGTACATATACATAAAGAGAGAACACAAAGTGAGTTTGGCTTAAACAGAATGACAACTTTAAGTAAGTTATTTCAGTTTAAACACGATGAGACTTCAGATTATCCTTTCTATTAAATTAAATAAAACTTAAGTTTTGCTTATTTTAAGCTGTGTATCTAACTGCACTTCCCCATAAAAGCTCTCAGGTGGAAAAACAACTACATTATTTTGTAGATTATAAGAACTTCTTCCTGCTTCTCCTGTTCAAAAAAGACTGAAAAGCTGTAACTGTAATTTCCCTAAATTCCAATTTCAATGTAGTTCTTATTGGTTGAAAAACTAACTCAAGCTCTACTCATGAATGATGTACTTAAGAACCAAGAACATCCAGTATCTTATGAACCATAATTACAAATCAAGCCTTATAGAAGAGTCTCTTTCTGTGCCATTCCAGTATTCTCTCAGCAGTGTAGTTTTGTGCAAGTTTTATGTCTCTAGTATTAGCTTATTTCCTTAGGGACTGTATATTCTTGGCCAAAAATAATTCAAAATATTCTCACAACAAACTCATGTTGACACTGCTGTGGTGTCACAGCACATGTACTATCATTTGGCTAATGAGTGCCCTTACAATTGTTATTATAAAGGTTACAGTCTCTCTCCCTTTTAACAGCCAGTATTTCACCTCCTGCTAACCTCCAGTGTTTTCACAGATTCCTAACACTGCAGGTCCACAAATTTTAATGTTGCACCTAGACACAGTACCCTGTGCAAACAAGAAAAGGGTAATAAAAAGATGCAGAAAAATAAGTCCTGCACCCCTACTTAGCACTGGAATTGCTGGAAGAATAATTTTCTGAACATAACCAGACTTAACCACTTAGTCAAAGTGGGAATTGGACTTGCTATGTTCTTTAATCGATCAGTTACAAGAGATTATGCTCCTTTTTATCCCCTGAAGGAGCATCCCAGTCTCTGCAGGCTACATAAAAAGCCAGAAAAAGACGAACTTCCTAATACAGGTGCTTAAGCTCAAACCTGGGATAAGACACTGTGATCACTCTGAAAAAGCATGAAAACATAAAGCTCCAAGGTCTTACAGTGTTAGAATGGGAACTTCACATGCTGGGCATCTCAACAGATAAGAAGTAGTTCAGAAGACATCAGCTAAAAGGCCAGGTGATGGAGGCATCTTCTTCAAACATCTCAAAATTCACACAACAGTCTGTACTGCTTAGTCTGCCTCCTTTCTTCAGGGAGTTTAAAATACTATAGCTCTCTACTATTCAAACAAGGCAGTCCCTCCTCAAAATCAATTACAGTAGCTTGGTGATTAACTATAAAACCTGAATGCACTGTTCCATTATTTTATATACTATTTATTTTAGAATCCTAGAGCCTTTGGATACTGGAGAGAAAATGAATGCCAAGTTTGATGTTATTTTTATATTCTTATTTAATCATACTGATTGAAGGTATTATGCCTGCTTCAAATAGAAAGCACATCTTAAATTTCCAAATCTATAAAAAGCAACTAAAACATGTCTGATTGAATGTTAGACATGTTAGACAAATAAATTACTTTTTTAAAAAAGCTTTAAATATTAATGAACACACTACAAAATTGTTTAAAGCCTTATGAAATGGTAATTCTAATCACAACATTAACAACTTTCTTTGAGTTCCCTGTAATGATAGGAAAGTAGCTATTCTAAAGAATTTAGGATACTTCTAAAAGAGCAGAAACAGAAACACTTTTCTACCCTGAAAGTAAAGCTACTCAGATGCCACTCAGGATCAATGTATTCTTAGATAACAAAATACTAGCCAAGCATGAGATTTGCATCTTCACTTCAGATTTCTCCCACATGAACTTCTTTCCGCCTTATCAATGCAGCTACCAAAAGGCTCAGCAAACGCAGTCGAGTGAAGCCTCTCACAGTAGTCCTGACTGAAAACATAATTGTTCATGTCCATGTCTAGCAGCAAGTCATGCCTCCAGACTTGTGATAAATTTAACAGAACAGGAAAAAAACTAGGGGATATATGCAAATAAAATATTATTCTACATCTGTAAGAGTTAACATAACAAATTATATTACATATATTATGCACATAATTTCAGCTGTACTTTAAATCAGATGGCCTGATCAAAAGGAGAAATACTCTACCTGCACTTCAAATAATGTGGGTCAGTTTAAACATACTTAATGTTACCATGTCCTTAGTAAATTTGCTTCTGTCATTTAGATCAATGGTATGTATTCGGAGCATTTGCCATGCCTGCTCCATAGATACAGATATGTTACTTTCATAAGATCCTGGTACTAATGCTATTGTAATTGCTCAGAAAGTACTAAAATAACAGAATTTAATTCTGTGAAAGATTCCTCTTAATAAAATATTGCTGTTTTTTCTTACTATGTCATAATTTATTCTTTTCATGCAGTTTGTTTCAGAAGTTTCAAAGTGTTTGACAACACCAACAAAAAAATCAATTAAAAGCCCAAAGACATCACTGCAGTAACATGAAAAGAAATATCATAAAATTAAAAGCAATGCTCTAAATTATTCAAATTAAAAGATTTTAAAGGTGTCCACAGTAATAAGAAATAATAGAAAGCCTTCAAAGGAAGAAAAAAGGCATCAGTTGCAGACTGATACTTGGTTTAATATCTGTAATTAGTTTAATAATTTGGCAATACTTTTGCCTCGCAGGATAATGGCAGTTGTCTATAGAAATTACATATGCACTTGCTCAAAACTCCCTTTTTTCTTTTACCTATCTATGCACTATTTTACAGATACTTCATGCTCTATCTACTGAACACAGAAATATTTTGTGCTTTTATAATGCCTTTGATCTACAAATCTCAAAGTAACTTGAACAATCACAACATTCTGCAAAATGAAAATTATTTTTACTTTGTAACTGGGGAAACAGAAGCACACAGTTCCCACCTTCAGATGTTCCAGATGTTTCAGATGTTCCTGAATAAAAATTACAGTGGCCAAAAATGCAGAGGTGACAAACATTTGTAGTTTGCAGTGATGTATGTATGAGTTACAAAGCTTTGCTGCGTCAGCAGCATTGGTCCAGCTGGACTGACTTAGGTTCCAAGTTAAGAACCTGAAGATCTTCACTTTCAGTGTCTGAACATATAAATGTTGGGGCACATGATTTATTCCCTGACTACATATTATGGCATAGTGTCTAGAAACCCATGCTAGGGAAAATTCTTCTACCTCATTTGATCACCTTTGTAGTAACACAAGCTGAGAATCTCACAGATGGTGTATTTGCCATCATTACCTCTTGTGACAGCATCCCAGTTTTAGTCTGAGGATCCAAGAACAATGGAATTAAGGGCTTAATACAGGACTTACCTAAATTCACCTGGAGCAGAATGATGCACTACCCCAGAAATAGTGGCAGAATTAGCATAATGAGGCAAACACATGCTTCAGAGTCATAACTTCCCTTCCAATGCCTCTTGCAACACTTCCTTTGCTCTGTTGAGTACTAAAACCATCTAAGGGCAGCTGAGAAGTGGCTGATAAAGGACAAGAATAAAATGCTGTCACAAATGTTTCCCATTCCCTTTAGGCTCTCCACACACATGATCCAAGCTACAGAAAAACAGGAACTACCATGCTAGAGTAGACTGAAATGGCTAAACCCTGCCTCTAACTGCAATCAGTAGCTGATGCTTAGGGGACATAAGAAAAACAAGTAAAGGACAGACTGATCCTTCTGAGCAGACATCATTGCTTCTGGCAGTCAGAAGGCTAAGGATTTCCTAAACTGCCTATCTGCCATGAAGTATTAATTCATCTGGCACCAAATTCAACAATTTTTTAAAATTTTATCAAAAAAAATATTCCTTTTGCTTGTTTCAGATCTGCTCCTTCAAAGAAGACATGGGTTCTCTGCCTTCCTAAGTAAATGGTTGTTCACGGACACCTTTGCAATAACACGTTTTTATTGATCTCTCTGTGATCCCTGTATTTCTCATAACCTTTGAGTCCTCTACTTTTCAGAACATCTATCTGGAAACATCCTTCTATAGTAAAAAATCCCATTATTAATATACCTCTACCTCACCTTTAACCCAGTTATTAATCATCACAACTGATAATTACTATGATTAAGAAAGAGTGACACTTGAGTAAAATAATTTCCTCTCATTTCATAATAGCTTAGTGTCCTAAAGAATTTTTCAACAAGGGACATGGTCAGAAATCCCAGTTCAGCGGTGCTATAGCTATTCTAGTAAACTGAGGTGCCCAAGAACATTCCCACTCAGAAGATTTTTCTCTCTCTGCAATTTGTCAAACCATTAAAATCACCCTTGCAACACCTTTAGAGCAGGTGAGCCAGCACTCTCTGCACAGTACCACTTGTGACACAGTGCATTAGGTTAAGATGGTTGGCCACAGCCAGTGTGGATGCAGCCCTCTGCCTTTGAATGCTGAGAGTATTTAATAGCATGGCCAGATGCTGCCTGGCTGCCCCAAGGATACTGAACATTCACAGTTTAGAAGCTCTACTGGTAGCATGCTTACACCTGTAAACCATATCTTTTCATTTTAAATTGTTATAAAATAATTTCTTAATTTGTGACTTTCGTTCCAGGGAAGAGTTAATCAGAGATAAGCTACTTCTTTGAAGATTAAAACCTAAAAAAACTCAATCCCTTTCCTACACGTTATCTTTCCAGGCGACCCTCCATTATAGACATTTTACTATGGCATACTTCCCTACTTGCTTAGTTAAGTCTTAGTTAAGGCTAACTAACTGATTATCCAAGATTTCGGTTATTTCCTTAAGTCCCATGGTGTCTCGTTGCAGCTGAATTGACCTGAGAGCTTACTGAATAATGAACTGAATCTGACATGATGATTCCTCTGATCAAACATAATTATGACTTTGTCAGGTTCCATTTAGGAAACCTAATCACCTTCTTATTGAAACACAGGCCTTTATGCAATTTTAATGTATTAGTGTGAACTTTACTCCTACTACATGTTCACACTTCTTCCATGCCTGTTGGTTTTTGTAGTGTTTAACTACTGTGCTGCTCTAGCTAGTTCAACAAAGCACCAATTCTGCTAAGCTCTGCAGAATGCTCTGCAGATGACTTGTTCAATTTAACTTCAGGTGAGATTCATCTCACTGACTTTGGATAGCTACAGTATAGTAATTTGAGTCTGCATTCCTAGATCCCAGCTACAGTCAGTAGAGAGAAAAAGGCATTTCATAGGACAATATACTTCAGACTACTGAAATGTCAAGAAGTAGCTGAGATCCACACTTTTAAACTGTAGTCATCTAAAACTAGCTGAGACAATTCTGTTTCACTTACGTATTTTTAATATCACCTTCCTCGTAAGTACATGAAGAAAGCTAATTCTTTGATTGTCCTGAGAAACAATAGAGGAACAGGACTTGAGAGCAATATGTTGTATCTTTCAAAGTGCTTAGCAGTCAAAGAGTGCCAACCTGCAAGTGTGAATTATATTCAATTATCAATAATCTACAGTAGAAAACAAAGGCACGATTGTTCACATAGGTTTAGTATGCAATTCTGTCTTTTTCTATGATTTCTCCAGAACATACCATACAGTCAATGAAAACCTTCCAGGGACCTAATTTATAGCATGGTCTAAAGCATAAAATTCTCCTCTCTCATGAGTTATGACCAAATATACTGGCAGCCTAAGAGAGAGCAGATTTGAACCAGCAGTGTGTTTTCTTGAGCCATGAAGAAGGAAACAGTAATAAGAGATAGTGAGGTTTATTATGTGCCTTGGTTCGCTATGCTCACATTCAACAAATCATTCCCCTGTTCTGTGACTCAGTTTACCCTTGTGCAGACCGAGTATTCATATTTTCTGAAAATGCAGCTGTGAAGTCTTAACAGCTCAGAATTAAACTTTGCTTTCAAATATACACTAGCTTCTGTTTGTTTCACATCTGAAAATGATATTGGTGTCCCAGCCCTTGAGGTTCACATAATAAGAGACTTGCAGTTGAAAAGGTCTAGGAAAGTGTGTAGCAAAAATTAAACTTGCTTTGCACGGCATTTTCTGGGACATGTTTTCTAATCATTGACATTATCCAAACATGCCACATTTCCTCTTTAGCAAGGTTTTACTGTGGGATTATCTTGATTGATGTGGATAACAGCATTGCTGTGAAGAGCGTCTTTTATCCATGCACTCCGGTTCTGTTAACAACTGTAAAGATTAGGGGTTTATACAACAGGTATTAACAGACTTTCCCTGTTATTAACCATTTAGGTCAGTATTTTGTTTTATATTTTCTGGATGAAGGCCTTATGATTAAGTATTCACAACCATTCTGCATTCTTTTTCTTGTTTGATTTACTGTTGGACAAGCTTCCTTACATCTTTGTTCACCTTTTCATATTTGAGGAACTGAAAAACTCTGCAGGCTCAAGGAAGGTGAATACATTATATCATACCATATGTAAAGGATGATTGTATAACGCATTTCCAAATTGTTTTATGGAACTAAAAATCTTAGCAGTGAAGTCCTCAACTCTATTAAAACTACTTGTGAAATTACATATGCCATAGCTTGGATATAACCCTCATCAGGGTCACAAGACATTCACAACTGAATGTATTGTTCTCTTTTCAATGCTGTGAACAGCACTGAGAGAGAGAGGGAAAGGTAAGTGCCACTCAAATTATTACATATAATTCAAAGATTTAAATCATCTTCCACCTTGAGACCAAATATATAACATCCCTTTCTCACCCACAGGCCCCCCAAAAATCTGACAAGATTTTAACTTTTATTTTTGTCAAAGGGCTTAGAAACCTTTTACATACTTACCTTGAAGAAAATCTATGCCACAACTATTCCCTACTGTCCAGGCATTTGAAAGTTAAAGGTATGCAGATATTTTTCTTCATCATGACAGAAATATCAGAGGCTTAAAATGGGGGGAAAAAAAAGAAAAAAAAAAAAAAAAGCCAAAACAAAACAGAGCAATACCATTAGGCTGAAATAAGTGTATTCACTTCACTTCAAAGCCTGTAGCTTCCAAAAAACTTGGTGTTTGCATGATAAAAGGAATGAATGTTCAAATGAGAAATTTTACATGTAAATAGGCTTCTTACCAATCACATATGTATATAGCTTAAAAAGCATCCCAGAATCCTTATGGTTGTAAAATGTTTAGTTGTTGACCTCGCTTCATTCTTCCTAAGGAGAAATAGATGGCTGTAATTGAAATTATATATGATTTTAAAGTTGTGCTTAATTTATGGATTTAGATACAGCTCTTCAGTATTATACAATAAAAGAGGATTTCTTTCTTTCCTTCTTTCTTTTAGTTGGGTGGGGTTTTTTATTAATGTGTTTATTTTTAAATTCTGGCCACTGCTTTAGGCAATGGCGTAATTGTAGTGCAAATCATTGCTCAGGGCTATACCTATACTGTGTATTTGGCCCAAACACAGGCTGATGACACCAGCCACTACCTGAACAATTACCTAACTCCAAAATCTACACTACGGTCCCTTTTCTTCTTGATGAAGTCAAGATAAAGGAGGAGTTTGACATGATAGATGAGGATTGGGTTAGGGATCAGTTGAGTAATCTGGACATCCATAAATCAATGGGTCCGGAAGGAATGCACCCAAGGGTGCTGAGGGAGCTGGCGGAGGTCATTGCTAGGACACTCTCCATCATCTTCAGTAAGTCATGGGTAACAGGAGAGGTGCCTGAGGACTGGAGGATAGCAAATGTCACACCAGTCTACAAGAAGGGCAAGAAGGAGGACCCGGTAACTATAGACCGGTCAGCCTCACCTCCATCCCTGGAAAGGTGATGGAACAACTTGTTCTTGTCACTATCTCTAGGCCTATCAAGGACATGGGGGTCATCAGGAGCAGTCAGCATGGTTTTATCAAGGGTAAATCATGTTTGACTAACCTCATAGCTTTCTATGAGGAAATTACTAGGTGGATAGATGATGGTAGAGTGGTAGATGTGGTTTATCTTGATTTCAGTAAATCACTTAGAGGCAATATTGGCCCATTGAGGAATGAGGTGGGAGCCCTGGTGACAGAGGATATAAAGAAGGCAGAGGTGCTGAATGCCTTCTTTGCCTCTGTCTTCACTCCTGCAGGGTCTCCCTATGAGCCCCAGATTCATATAGCCCCAGAAGAAGTCAAGATAGAGGAAGAGTTTGACATGGTAGATGAGGATTGGGTTAGGGATCAGTTGAGTAATCTGGACATCCATAAATCAATGGGTCCAGATGGAATGCACCCAAGGGTGCTGAGGGAGCTGGCGGAGGTCATTGCTAGGCCACTCTCCATCATCTTCAGTAAATCATGGGCAACAGGTGAGGTGCCTGAGGACTGGAGGATAGCAAATGTCACTCCAGTCTACAAGAAGGGCAAGAAGGAGGACCCGGGTAACTATAGACCGGTCAGCCTCACCTCCATCCCTGGAAAGGTGATGGAACAACTTGTTCTTGTGACTATCTCCAGGCACATCAAGGACATGGGGGTCATCAAGAGCAGTCAGCATGGTTTTATCAAGGGTAAATCATGTTTGACTAACCTCATAGCCTTCTATGAGGAAATTACTAGGTGGATAGATGATGGTAGAGCGGTAGATGTGGTTTATCTTGATTTCAGTAAAGCATTTGACACCGTCTCCCACAGCATCCTTGTGGATAAGTTGATCAGGTATGGGTTTGGTGACCAGGAAGTGAGGTGGATTAGGAACTGGTTGAAAGGAAGGAGTCAGAGAGTTGTAGTCAATGGGGTAGAATCTGGTTGGAGGTGTGTTACTAGTGGAGTCCCACAAGGGTCGGTGCTGGGACCGGTGTTGTTCAACATCTTCATCAACGACCTGGATGAGGGTATAGAATGTACCCTCAGCAAGTTTGCTGATGACACTAAGCTGGGAGGAGTGGCTGACACACCAGAAGGCTGTGCTGCCATTCAGAGAGACTTAGATAGGTTGGAGAGTTGGGCGGGGAGGAACATGATGAAATTCAACAAGGGGAAGTGCAGAGTTTTACATTTGGGGAAGAACAACACCATGTCCCAGTACAGGTTGGGGGCTGACCTGCTGGAGAGTAGTGTAGGTGAAAGAGACCTGGGGGTCCTGGTAGACAGGAGGATGACCATGAGCCAGCAATGTGCCCTTGTGGCCAAGAAGGCCAATGGCATCCTGGGGTGCATTAGAAAGGGTGTGGTTAGTAGGTCAAGAGAGGTTCTCCTCCCCCTCTATTCTGCATTGGTGAGGCCGCATCTGGAGTATTGTGTCCAGTTCTGGGCCCCTCAGTTCAAGAAGGACAGGGAACTGCTTGAAAGAGTCCAGTGCAGAGCTACAAAGGGAGTGGAACATCTCCCTGATGAGGAATGGCTGAGGGAGCTGGGTCTCCTTAGCTTGGAGAAAAGGAGACTGAGGGGTGACCTCAGCAATGTTTACAAATATGTAATGGGTGAGTGTCAGGGAGATGGAGTTAGGCTTTTTTCAGTGATGACCAGTGATAGGACAAGCGGTAATGGGTGCAAATTGGAGCATAGTTCAAGGTGAATATCCAAAAAAATTTTTTTACTGTGAGAGTGACAGAGCACTGGAACAGGCTGCCCAGGGAGGTTGTGGAGTCTCCTTCACTGGAGACATTCAAAACCCACCTGGATGCGTTCCTGTGTGATGTGTTCTAGGTGACCCTGCTCTGGCAGGGGGGTTGGACTAGATGATCTTTCGAGGCCCCTTCAAACCCCTAGGATTCTATGATTCTATGATTCTTGCTTTGGGGTACCGCAGTCTGGTAGAGATCTCTGTCCCTGCCCAGTGCCAGCCAGCATGGGCAAGCCTGAGCTCTGCTGGGAGCCAGGTCCAGGCCAAGCTACCCACTGACTTTAGCAAGGGAGCTGGTACTACTGTCACCCAGCTCTCAGCCACCTTCCTCTGCTGCACCCCTTGTCTGAAGGAAGCTAAATTTCTTGCCCTTCACCTGAGGACACAAGAAGGAAGGTAACCCTCGCACAGCAGGGCACCATGCTTGTGTTCACGAATGCAGGAATACTTAAAAACAACTAGAAATCACTAATAATTTAATGCAGTGAAGAGACAGTCTGGAACCATATGAAGCAATAAATCACATAATTACAAGAGAAACAGAAACTCTTCTAAGAAAAAAATATGTATTCAAGAGCAAGTCTGCAAAATCTGAAGAAGCATGTTCCATGAGTCAAGACAAGTGGCACTTTTTTGTTTTGGTTTGGTTTTTTTTGGGGGGGTAGGTTTTTTTTTGTTTGTTTTGCCTTTTTTATTGTGGTGTTTTTTTTTTTTTAATTAAAAAAATAGCATCAGAAGCTAGCACTGTTTGATGATATCACAATACAGGAGAAGTAAAATCTGGCTGAACTCAGCTGTTACAACTGTCTTACTATCTCATTTGAAAGTATGGGGGTGTGAGGGTTACTTCAATACTTCTGTAATTCTGGTCAGCATATTATATCAGAAACATATTTCCTTTACATAAAAACAGGGAAATGTTCTCTGCTGATGCAGAACCATTACAATGTGCCCAGTTCTAAGCAAAGCAAACAATTTGCTTTTGTTTGGCAATTAATTGAAAATATAATTTTCTTTCATAATATAAAGAACAATTACATCAGCACAATTCTTTATAGATTCCAGTGATAAAATTACTTTTAATGCCGTGTGACAAAAAAAACACTTTCTCAGGGGATTAAATTTTCCACCCCCTTAACATTGACCTAAACTCTATAGGAGAAATAATCTCAACAGCAAAGCCCTGCTTGGCAATATTATGCAATATTTTCTAGGACCTTTCCCTGCACCCAACCCAGCTAACACCACGGCAGGCCTACGAATCCGCTTTGTAAGATGAGGTTAAACCTTTAGAAATCTTAATTAGTCTACTGAGCATTTGCAAATAGGCACATATATAACAAAGACCAAGCAAAAAGGTCTACCAAATATGGGAGGAAATACAATTAGCGGAATAAATTTGAAACAAAATTTGAAGAAACAACCCATATTTGAACATCTAAGGTAATTTTTAGATAACTCTATTCATAGTGGGGAATCACTGAGATTTTGCATGACCCTGAGACAGACAGCATGCTTTTAAAACTATCATATTTACAAAAAGTCAACCAGATGTATTCTACTTTTCTGCTTAGAGAATGACAAAAATTGAAGCCATGTGTTCATAAACACACCTTACTGATGTACAGTCAAAAGCTGCCTGAAGGGCTTTTCTAAAATGAATTTCTAAGCGTCTCCTCCTTCTGACCCTTCTGTAAGGAAGGAAAAGGAGTCAGGATCAAATGGGTCAAACCAACTCAAAGAGGAAGCCCTTAAAAACTTGAAACTGGTTTGAGCCTTTTTTCATCCGATGCAAGTGGATAGAACCATTGCAGGGCACTGTGCAAAAAGATAAACCTGGCACCACAGCTCTTGCAGCCCTCACACAGAGTGCTGCACCATTAGACTTCTTCAGCAAGTGTAAGCAAGTGGCTTGTGGCCACCCAACTTGAAAAAGCTGGGAAAATAAGGCTAGAAAAGAAGCACAACATTTAAATTAACCGCCTCACAAAAAAAACCTGTCCAAACTAAGTGAAATATTAATGATAAACAGCACAGTTCAGTATCTATTAAAGAAAAATAAATTTATTTTAGTTTCAGGAATTCAAGAATTTGGTTTTTACATTACTGCTTTTCTAGTACTGAGTTTGAACACTTCTCTGCACTCATGATTTAAAATATATCTTATATTGAATACTGCATTCAAACTGAAAATAATATAGCAAGGTAATAAAAATTTTCCAGTGGTCATTCTGAATGAACAAAATGGAATGGTTTTCCTCCTAGTTCCTTCTGCCACTAAGAAACTGACAGCCTCTTCTGTTGAGAATCCCTCTCACAAATTTTCAGGCACTCCTAGTACCTGGCACATAAATACCTGCCTTAATGAAATGATAGTTTGCCCATGGACTTGAATGAATTGCAGATCACTTGCTTGGTAACATTTTGCACTTACTTATCTCAGCAAATGAATGGATAAAAGATTAATGCCTCTGTAAGACCAATTATATTGTTGTCTTTAGTTATCAAGTTAAATTTCACTAATATTGTCAGGGGCTAATTCTCACAAATTTTTGCAAGAGTATTACTTTAAGAGATGGAATGTTTCCATTTATTGCATTCAAAAAGCAAACTAGCTTCTGGATGAGTAATTGCAGTACAGAATTCTGCAAAATATCAACATTTCAGCATGCTAAACTTACCATAGTGCCGAATAATGCCATTTTCAAGACCAAGAAAAAAATCCACCATACATTTAAAATATACTGAACTCTAAACTAGAAGCCACATTTATTTCCCTTTCAAAGCTCAAGGAAAAGGACAATCAAGGCAAGTTTCACATTTTTGGTCAAAGGGCAATTCACATGAAGCGCCTAAATAATGAAGACCTGTAGGCTCTTTTAATATAGTATGACATTACATGCTGCAAATAGCAGTTAGCATCTGAGATTGTGAGATATAGACTAACTGATGATGAGATGATGACAGCAAAATTAAACATGTCTCGTTTATAACAGGGGTCACTGGATCATATTATGTAAAATTTTCTTGAGCTCTGATAATTTTCTCTGGGATACCTTAATGCTTGAATGGATTTCTATCAGAATTACTGGAAGAAATGCCAAGTGTCCACTGATGCTGGATATGATCCTTTTCTCTTTTGCCAGGTTTTGATGTCCCTTCTGAAAGGATCATAACTACATCATATTCCCCCACTGCAGATCACACATAAATAAGGTGAAATATGACCAAAAAGATGCTTACATCTTCACGCACATGAAGTGATGCTCTCACTTCAGCCCAGTAAGGACTCTCCTGTTTGACTCCACTCTTTTGCCTTTGCACACTAGATTTAGGAATAAAAGGTAAAACCTATATTCTCGGTTTGGATTAATTATTTTTAAAGTAAATATTTCTACTTCTGAAAATAGTTGTGGCACAATCACACTGAGTTACTTCCACCAAATAATAAAAAAGAAACCTCAGTCATGCCAATGGTTACTTCTTAGGATCATTTAGGTTGGAAAAGACCCTTAAGATCATCAAGTCCAATGGTAAATCTAACAGTGCCAAGTCCACCCCTGAATCATATCCCTAAGTGCCACACCCACACATCTTTCAAATATCTCCAGGGATGGTGACTCCGCCACTTCCCTGGGCAGCCCATTTCAGTGCCTGACAACCAAATCAGTGAAGAATTTTTTCCTAATATCCAATTTAAACCTCCTCAGGCACAATTTGAGGCCGTTTCCTCTCATCCTATCGTTTGTTACTTGGGAAAAGAGACCGACACTCACCTTGCTACAACCTCCTTTCAGGTAACTGTAGAGAGCAATTTACTAATTTCCAAGTGCCTATTTCTTAATTGTCCACAATATTGTTATAATTTTGAGTTTCACAATATTTTGCAAGTAAATAAGCTTTCTCAGCTTGCAGCCTAGCAATTAGAATGGGCTGTCAGAGGCTCAGATTCAAATCTAATCCCCCTCTGAAACAAAACAAGCATTTATGAAAATATCTTACACACAAAGTAATAAAATATTGTGGGCTGGAGCCCCCCCAGTCTCTCATTTTTTTCTATTAAGCACTTAAATATTCATTAACACAGGAACCTAGGCATCCCCAGAGAGTGTTCTAAACAGCAGGTTATAGTTACTTTTTGTATTGCCAACCAAAATAGATGCTTAAGTGTTTTACACATAGTGGAGCTGTTCCAACAGAAAAGCATGACATTCTGTAACAGCATGTAAGTCCATAGCGAGGACATTTTCTTCCAAGTTAGGAGGGGAAAAAGTACATTTCCTTACAAACAGTAGAGATTTGAATTGTTCCTTATCCAACACATATAAGAAAACTGCAGCACCTGTTCTGTGATTGCAGCTATATTCTCCTTTAACTTTAGCTTTTGCTTTTATCTAAAATGCCTGCAAACGCATTTTTGGTTGAACAAAGCATGTTGCTCTGATTAGCTGGAAAAAAGGAGGGAGGAGGGAAGAGAGATCTGTTTCTCGTCAGCTGGAACCATTTTAATTTATTTATTTTTAAGTCGGTCACTGAACTGACAAATCAATTTATTGTGTAGCCCAAGTGCAGATCACCTGCCCTGAAGTCAAAGCAAAGCTGCACATATGTAGGCAAAATTTGGCCTTCACTTTGTGAGTGCACCCCTCTGAGCTGCAGAGCTCAGCTCCTACTGAAGGCTCTGCAGGTTCCATGTCAGCAAATGCCAATGGGTAAGCTAAAAGAGAGAAGCTTTACAGAGATTAAGAGATTACAGTTTCTCTGCAAGATATAATTAAATGAGAAGGAAGCTTAATTTCTCTAATTCCTAAGATGGAATAAATCAGAGTAAAATATTTTGTGGTTTTATTTTCATGAAAGTAAGTATTAATATGTGTTTCACAAAGCATTGTATCACTACACATGTATTTCAACAGCAACAAAGCAGATGTATCCATTAACAAACACCTGCTGAGATAAACACTTTGCACTGTACTAATTCATACTGATATCTATTATACATGGCTGCTTATAATTTCATCTAACTTCTTAATTCAGTAATTGTACAACAATTCTGAATAGCAAGAAATTAAATAAAGATGTAGAATTGTGGCAATTTTCTGCAAGCTAAAGCGAAACAAATACCTGGACCAGATTTACTACTTTGCAATTTACCATGACCAGTCTGCATCTACAAAGAATTACTGCTAGGTACTTCCTGATCATAAGTGGGAAGAATTTTCTGCTAGCTATTTAAATGCTGCATCACTGACACACCAAAAATTTAATTCCTGTTTGTGAGGAGCACATGGATGGCTTCTGGATTAAGCTTCTCTGAACACATCAGGATAATAAAAGGAAGCAAGAGAATCACAAATTCATCATAGTTGTAAAGGACCTCTGAAATGATCACAGAGTCTAACCATCAACACAAAAACCAACCAAATAAAACCAAACCAACCTAACAAAAAAAACCCCACCCCAAACACACACTCCACAAAAAAACACCCAGAAAAAAATAAAACACATTCACAACCTCAGTCATTAGAGCATGCCCTGAAGCGGCACATCTACACATTTCTTGAACATATCCAAGGATGGTGACACCTCGCACCTTCCTTACCACTCTTTCAGTAAATAAATTCTTCCTAATATCCAACCTAAACCTCAGTAAAGAAATTCTTCCTAATAATCAATCTAAACCTCCCCTGCCACAACTTCAGGCCATTTCCTCTGGTCCTATAGCTATTTACATGAGAGAGTAGGCCAACACTCACCTACCTACAACTTCCTTTCAGGTAGTTGTAGGGGGCAATGCGGTTTTCCCCCAGCCTCCTCTTCTTCAAACTAAACAATCCCAGTTCCCTCAGCCACTCCTCACATAACTTGTCCTCTAGGCCCTTCCCCAGCTTGGCAGCTCTTCTCTGGACACCCTCCAGTACCTCAGTGTCCTTGTAGTGAGGGGCCCAGACTGCATACAGTACTGGAGGTGTGGCCTCACCAGTACTGAATACAGGGGCACGATCACTTCCCTCCTTCTGCTGGCCACACTCTTGCTGATGCAGGCCAGGATGCTTTTGGCCTTCTTGGCCACAAGTAGCATCAGTAATGCAAAGAAGCCCTCCTCCACAGGGATGTGACATATACTGTGGGAGATTGGTTCAGATCTCCAGAAGGTTTTTTAAAAAATGCTCATACTTGGAAAGCACTCTTTGATATTGCCCCCAAGGAAACACAGTGCACACAAGATAGAAATTTACCCTTGGTTACACAGACAGTTTACCTGGCAGCTGGTGTCAGGTGCCACAGAGAGCAACGACTGCATCAGAGGGGAAGGGTTCCAAGCTTTTCACCTTCCTGCAGATGAGGAATTCTTGGGAGGAGCATTAGGGCAGCATCTGCCTCCACTCTGGCCTGGAGCACTTGATTTAGGAACCCAGTGGCCTAATTTAACTGTTAAAACTGAATGGGAAAGCTATAGTACAGTGTGCCTTCAACAACTAAAAAGACAGAAAGTAAAATCACATTCATCTAGTCTGACATCAAGTTTGTAAAATTCCCCTAAACTCTTAGAATTTCTGTGTCAAATCAAAATATTCTGAGTCAACTACTGCTTCTTTTTGTAAAATATCTAGGTGCAATTTAGGGTTCCAATGACAAATAACCACATTTCAAGACATACTGTTTCAATAATGAACTAAGCCCATTTAAAAATACCTCTCTTGTTTATATCTGTATTTGTTCTTTCAAATGTGAAATTTACCCATTCCATTCACAATGCATTTTAATACAATTTATTCTTCCATTTGAATGAAAAGACAAATTATCCAGAAATAAACAGAATAAATTAAAACATCACCAGTTCTTCTCTTTGCAACTGAATATTTCACTGTTCCTCATCTACTTTTAAATGTGAATTTTGTTAGTAGGTAATCTGTCACTAGAGAAGCTATTCCTTTTGTATCCCTAGAGTAGAAGAACTGTAAATTATCAGGAAGAAAACTGCCAGGAATTCTCTGCAAGAAAGCCAATCATGATACAACTACAGAGCCTGAAATTTGCACCAAGGTGTAGGTCTGATTTCTTAGAAACTGGAGAGGTATGAACATGACTTTCTACTTTAGATCCACTGCATAGATTCAGAGGGAGTTTTCAGAGTGTCCTGGTAGAAAAGGAAGAAAACAGGAACAAGATCTAGACTATCCTTCATCTCCCTGACCCTAAACTTGCTTGCAAAGAACAGGACCTGCAGGATATTTTCCTCCCACTGCCCCAAAGCCATTTGTCCTGTGCATTTAGATAATAAAAATATTTGGGAGATTCTAGGCTTCACAAAGAAACTCTCCCCAGGAAGAAGAAACACAAACCAAAGCCTAGCACCAGTGCTGTGACCACCCTGCTTTCCAAGGTTTTCTCTATAGGGTCACTTTTCCACTTGGGAAAAGTGGGGCACCTGACACCGGTGCCCCACTCTCACTCCTACACATTGTATTCCTCTTGCACCATTTTCCAGTTCTCCCTCTTCCTCTACTCATCATGCCCTTCCTTTTTATGGTCTCTCTTCTTGACTCCTGATAACTAACAAATCCCCCCCTTAGAAAACTCATGAAAGTATTTTTAAAACTCAGACTCCACTAGCCCCGAAAAAGATCTCTCCCTTCATAAAAAGAAGAAAAAAGCAACTACAGAAAACAAAGTCCAAGTGTACTGGTACAATACGTGCAATCACTGTATTTAATTTTATTTTTTGCTCTGTTCCCTTCTTCATACTCTGTTTACACTACTTAGTTGGATACTATTACTTTATCTTTGTACAGTACATGGGCAGTTCTTGTTCCCTACATGTCCATAAAACACAACTATATTGATAAAATCTATGAGAAAGCATATTATTAAAAACACATCTAATTTTTATCTCGATCTCTGTGTTGATCCCCATCCTGCACACATTCTTACACTAAAAAATATTTTTAAACATTCAAGATGATGCAAGACTGAATGGATACCTGCACAAAGGACATAAATCAATATATGTAATTCAATTGCTGGGTTTAATATAACAGTAAACTTAAATTCTATAATAAAGAATGTTAAACTCTACACTTCTTTCACCTCATGCTTGTATCAGTAATAAATATCTGTTTTTCATGACAGACCATATCCATAGAAATTTTATTCTATCAACAGTGAAAAATCATGCTGTTTACCAAAAAATCCCATCTCATTAAGGGACAAAAAACAACCAAGACCCTTGCATGACACTCCTATGCTTAGATTAGGACATATTCATTAAGTTACAGCAATCTCCGACGTTGCTGTAACAGCAAAATACAGATAACTAATAAACACTTAGAGAATAATGTGGCGTGCATATGTAAAAGCAAAAGACAGAAAAAAGAAGGAAAAAAAAACAGAACAAGAAAAAAGATGAAAACTGTAACAACAAAGCTCTAGAAGAAATTCTTGGTACCAGCCACTCCCTGAGGAATTGGAGCTGAACTGCTGGAGCACCTCGCCTCCCACCGGAGTTGTGGAGTGGGGAGCCCAGGGACAGTGCTCCGATGCTCAGTGAGGTTAATGCTATAGCAATCAAGTAAAATC
>NW_009952533.1:4247483-4257995 GCF_000747805.2 Chaetura pelagica | reverse complement strand
AGCAGGAAACCTATCCTATGAGCAGTTAGTTCATAGCAAAAACACACAGATATCTGCAGTGAAGTAAAAGCAGCAGGGGATGAGAACAAACAAAAGATGCTAGAACTGCAAACAAGCAGGGGAAAAAAAAGTGGCAATAGGCAAGAGCAGTTTAAGAAACAAACTGTAAACTGAAGTAGTCAGGACATTATCGGCAACACAAAGCAGAGTCCTCCCACACCCTGAAAGGCAGGCAGGAGTTAGTGGTGGATTTCAAATGCTTGTTTACAAAATAAAACTAATTCAGCAAACAGAACTTTTCTTTCAGAAGGAAACTTTTTTTCCTTTAATCACATGTTTTATATTCATCCTAGCACTATCAGATAGAGATGGAAAAATTTTCAAAATCATTCTAGAAGATAAGATGATAGAATGACAAGCAAGCTGTTGAGCAGATCTGGCCTGTTCACCAAAAAATCGTTAAGAGTTTACTAAGAAGAAAAATACAGGACAGAAATTGAGTTCACAAACACCACTGCCTCAGCCAAGAGATGACCAACATTACCTCTTCAAAATAAAAGATGAGTTCTCCTTGCTTTTTTAATTGCAGCCACAGGATGAGGTACCTCTTACTAGCCCTCATACAATAACTAGCAGTAGTCAGAGCACTCTTCCAGGCTGCTTGAATTCATTCCTATGCCAGGACAATTCAACTCCATTTTGTGGCCTGGCTATTAAGAGGAAGGTCACCATTCCTATCAAGGCATTCTCCATTGTCCCCATGGAGGCTATGAAATTATAGTGGACAATGCTGAACTAGATAATTCAGCAGCTACCTTAACTGGAAAGGTAACTTCAAATCCCTGTGCCAAAAGCTGATATTAGAGCTAAAGATGTCCTTAGCATGGACATCAGAGCCCTCAGGTGAATACAAACCATTAAAACTTACGCTCACATATATTTTCTCTCTGACCCACTGAATCATAAATTATTTTCTGCCTAAAATAGCCAAGAAATATCAGGTTAAGGAAACTCCTTGTATGTGAGAAGAGATTCTGAATCAGTTCAGGTCTCAGATGGTGTGGGTGAATGTTTTAACCACAAAGCAAGGATATACACTGAGAGACTTTTACATCAGCAGGCCTTCAGTTCACTGCCTTAAATGCAAGAAACTACCTATTGCTTTTTTTAAAAAATTACCTCTGTAGAGTGTTCTTGAAACAGGCCAGCTAGGTTGAGCACAGGGAGAGGGCATAGTGTTCTGTTTCTTCCTCATCCCTTTCCATCTTCATGAGGTATGGTAGAGATGGCTGTCTCATTCTGTACATGTATAACAGCTAGACTCACCCTCTCCCAGAAGCCATGAAAGAGAAGAAAGGCAGTAAAAAGTAATGTGGAGTTGTTTCTACTGCTGGCCTTAAACTTGGGACTTAGCATTTACTCCCTCCCTACCTGAACAGGTAAGTCTATCATAGCAGAATCTGAGCAATTCTCTGGGAGCTAGAAGACATTCTTCTTAGATGGCAAAACTTGCCAACTACCCCCTTACTTTTGATAAAAAGATTAAAATTGATACAACAAATTTGGTAGCTTCTGCAGTGATCAGCAAGCTAGGAAGGTTTGTTAAGGAGATCTTTATTCAGTTATGCTTCCTGAATGCAAAACTTGATCACACCATTGCAACTTCAGAGAGCACCTTGATCAGAAATTAGCTTCTGATTTGAGGAAAAATCGGTTCTGGCACCTGTAGGATTCCAGGAACTGGTTTAAGCTTCTGGGCTCTTCACTAGGCACAGCAGTATATCTGAAAATGGAGAGTGAAAAATTACTTCTGCATATTCCAGGATGATCAGTGCCCTGCAGGAATAAAGAGGGTGCTGCTAAGAAGGCTGAGCCATGGGTCATGGTTGAGGCAGAATGACTAAATAAATCCTAGTTTATACATATAATAATGTTCTGGTGACTGTTGCACCTGATTTCTTCTGGGTCAGCTACAGTAGTTCACTATGTACACTATTACAGCCTGCATTTCTTCATATTCTTATTGAATAAAAATATTTCACTGGCTACTTAAAAAAATTAACTGTTACTAGCTATTCTCTAACAAACTGTCAAGAGATGTGATTAAAGAGAATTTCATTGTAGCATCGGCTCTCCTTTAAAAATGAAAAGGGCAGGGCAGGAGGAGAGAGATGCCGTAAGTCCAGAAGCAAAACACTGTTATTATACAGAAGTGGGAACGACATCCTTGTATTAACACAGTATGAAATCATGGGAGCAATTTTCATGCTGTATTATTTTGTTTTTGTCTGGTCACTGATTTTCAATTTCATCAATACTGTATAAAATGAAGGAAGATAACAGAATAAAAAGCATCTATTTGTAGTCCACTACTGAAGCTAGAGCATGTTAATGCTTCTGTGATTTCAAACCAACCCATCCACCCTCAGAAAACATGGGTTACTCTGGTCCCAGAATAACATAAATAGCTCAAACGCTGAGGTTACAGAAAAAAGGCAATGTAACAAGCAAATCTGATGCAATTCTGAGTAAGCTCATGTCACCACAGTTTTCAAGTTGATCTTTCCCTTCTTTTAACATGCAACAAAGTAACCGGAGAAGTAAAAAGCCAAAAAGCAACAATGGGCTTTGTTTACTCTCATATGGACCCATGTTCTTAAGCTTTTCCCAAACATTACTAAAGTCAAATTACCATTTAAATCATCCCAGATTTAGCTTACCAATTCTCATCTTTCAGCTAAGTTTTGACTGTATCATTACAACTGATCAGGTCTCCTAAACTGCAAGTTAGAGCAAAATGCAGAACTAGGAGAGAGAGACACATTTTCAAAGCCTATCTGCCAAATCACCACCTCTGGGGGTATCAGTTCAAGAAAAAAACCTCATAGAACTGCATCTGGGTAGCAGAGAAAGCCCTAGACATCCATTTCTCCATTTGCAGGCATTTATGAGATTCTTTGCATATAGATGCCTATAGAAGGAAACGCAAACAGAAAGCAGCTATTGCTCACAAAAGATCCATGTAAGCTTGGAGCTGAGCAGCTTGACTATGAAGTACATTGATATCGGCTTCTCTGATCCAGGACTTCTCCATCAGGCTCTACAGTATAAGATCCTTACCTGCACACAGGCCCAGCCCAAGCAAGAGAACCCTTCCATGAGGAAGCTACCAAACTTCCATGTTTATTCTCGGGCATATGTCTGTGCAAGATCAGAGATAACTTTCCAAGGAGAAACATGCAACTTCTTTCTTCAGAGGTAACTGGAAGCCCCTATAAACTTTCCACACTGAAGGAATAAGGGTGGCAGGGAGATGGATGCAGCCAGTCCTCCTCCATTTTCCATTTGTATCCATGGCAGGCATGTCCCTCACTGCCTCAGAGCCCATAAGGAAGACTACCTGCTGCTTTCATTCCCCAGCATTCTTGTTGATGTACAGAACAGACACAAGAAGTTTAGCTGGAAGGGACCTAATACTCACCCTAGCCAAGCCCCAATTTGGATGGTTGAGGAATGAGCCCACGCTGCACAGCACACCCACGCCACAGTTCACACAGGCTCTTGTGAGCACAACTATGTCTGCTTTCTCCGTAAGAGTTTAAACATGCTGTGATTTTATCCACTGTCCTTCCATTATCACCAGCCACACATTTCCCTATGAAAATACTGCAGATTAAATTGGACGTTCCATGATTTTTTAATAAAACTAGATCCTTCCCATCTCTATTTAAAAATAATTAGTCCTTCTCCAAAACGGAATGATTAAAATATAACTAACACCACACTTATTTTACATGATCAATGTTGATACAATTAATAGCACATGAATTAATAACAACTAGGCGCTTCTTCTAATTGTTTCCTAATGTTCTGTTATTATATATTCATTTGATATTCACTGTAATGCTAGTGATCACCATTTTTTCATTTGTTCCATAAAAATCACACATTTTGCCTTTTCTTTCTGCAAAAGAATGAAAAGAATGAAGTATGGTCACCTGATTTCTCACATTTCAAAATGTTGCAGTGTCACACATGGACATGGTGTTTGTTCAAAAAAAACCCACCACATAGATGCACAGGGTAAACGCTCACTTGTGGAACCAGTCTCTTAGAAGAGGATGGTCAGTCACAGCCCAGAGGGCAGGAGGAGTCTCCATTTCAAGCATCCTTGCAGGAGCACCTTCAGCTGGATTGGGTTAGATTCCCCAAACTGCTTTTCTCATATTCTCTTAAAAACCAGAAGGCTGCTGGTCCTTTGCAACAACTCCAAAACTAACAAAATCCATCACTATTGGTTACTTTAAACAATGTACAAAACATATCCTATCTTAACTATGCAAACACTGTTCTACATAGCCATTTCTGCATCTGCAGGAACTGTTTTCTACTGACTGCTTACAGGTCTCTCATCTATGTAAAATTTGGTTGATTCTACAAGAAGAACCACATGGAGAAATCTGCTGGAGCAGCCCAGTTCCCCACTATGCACACAGAAAGAGCCTGTTCACTAGTCCAGACATAGCAGGAGCTGCCCAGAAAAATCAGCAGGACAGTCCAAAATTCCCATGTGGAAATAAAGTACTTTGCTGTGATGGGGTCTGGGAGTTCAAATAATCACCTTGTTTTGAGTTTGTCAACTGTGTCCTCTTAATCCATTGTATCAGCCCTGCCAAATCTGGGTGGGAAGTTCCTGTATCACCCAGGGAAATAATGACTGCACTGCCCTGATACCCAGCCACACCCCAGCCACTACTATTGTTCAAAGTGGAATTTCGTCCTTATATATCCCACTTAAAACTTCAATTTTGTGTGCTCTTGCCGTAAACCTCTCAATTCTGTTATTGACTCTTCAGGCAGTTTCAGTTTTTTTGTTCTATATGCACTGGATGTCCCACTTCTGCATAAGGATTTTGTCATTGTGGGTATCTGTTTAGTTAACACCTCTGAAGTCTCTTTCCTGTGGACCAATACTCAGTATTAAATCACTATGTGAGATGAGATGAACACGTTCTACTTCTGCTAAAAATACATAACAATATGTAAAATATGAATATATGTATAAAATATATTAAAATGTGTAAAATATACAGAGGGAATACCCTGCATCATCATGACCTGTCTCCAGCTAATCCTAAATTACAATCTTTTCTCTCCTGCTTGAGTAAAAATAAAAAAATGTGTCTGTTGACAAGCATGTATGGCCCTGGAAGCTAATATTTTTCTCACTCCTATAGTGTCCAAATTTTCCAGGTGGCATCAGCCTTCATATTATATAAGGTGCTTTTATTTATCTGTTCTTAGGTTGGGGAGTATCATAAAACAGAAATCGTATTAGATTGCTCACAGTCTCACAAACTTGCCTTTAAACAAAACAAAATATTCTAATCACATATATTACTATCTACACACTTAAGAGAAAAAATGAAATACACTGTGTAGAAACACTCTTTAAAAGCAGGTCACCTGGATGTGATGAAAGTAACCAATGCAATATTCAAAGAAGTATGTCCAAGCACTGGTTTCATTCCTTATCAGGCTTTGTTTGGCTTGATCCTAACTCCCAGCAAACATCAACTAAGACAGATTTCTCAAGACCATACATCAGAATTTTTTTTATTAGTGACAATGAAAAAATCCTGTGTTTTGCAGCTATTAATGCACAGTGGAAAAGCTCACAAAACATGACACAGGAATACTCTATGCTTTGTTTTGTGCCCTTGTCCATATCTTCAGAACATCTTATCATGCAAAGCAAAAAAAGTACTTCACATCAATATTTTATTGAAATTCTTTCAGAGAAGACTTATATACATTATATTTTCAATATAAGATGCAGACTATTTTACTTGCAGAGGAGAGCAATATATTGGATAACAGCTGACATTTGACTCCCAGGGTTATGCTTTTATGAATCAAAATTCATTTAGTGATAGCAATGTAGAAGAGTGTGGCTAAGAAATCGATAGGAGTGTTCTGTATTCTAGCTATGGAACACTAAGATAACCCTAAGTCAACATTAATGATGCTGGCCTGTGTAAGCATTGACAAAGCCAAAGGAATGACTTTAAATAATAGACTTCAACAAACAGGTACCAACAAGCTGTGTTCATGGAAATTGCTGCCATAATTTATGATGTTTTAATGTATTCAGTGTGTGGAAATGATCAGTGACATCCAGTTGATAGTGGTAGGATGATGTAATTTGGACTCTGTAATTTTTTTAACTACATGACAACAGTCATCTCCTTTCCTGTAATGGTTCTGAAATAATAAAAAAAATCTTTTACAATATATAACATTTATTAACTGGCTCAACTCAGCTCTGTGCCAGTGGCCAAAGATGGTTTTATTTTTATTTTCCTTATTCACAACAAACACACTGAAATTACACTACCACATGCACATATCCCATGCATTAATAAACCATGGAAAGTTCATATAAGAAGTAGGACAAAGACCTTATGACTATCAAAAACATGGCTGTTACTGGAAAGAACTGTTTATGTTCAAAGAGTGAAAGAATAAAACAGAAGAGGGGGATGAGGATGTGAGCTGTCTGCTCCATACATGGACGATTAAGCCCATCTTTCCCTCAACTTGGAAGGAAAATTGCCAGATAAAACTGACCCAAGCAAAGGGGTTAAAAAAAAAAAGAGGAGATGAAATAGTGTTTAACAAACACAGTTCCAAAAGAAACGAAGAAGCAATATCAAGAGCAATGCAGATAAAGACCAAGATATATTCCAAGTTATTACATCAAATATTAATTTTAGGAACATCTATTCTTCAATTCTGGGATTAAAACATTTTGTTTCTGAAAATCAGAAGCCTATGCCAACTCTTTAATTAGATATAAATTTATGTTTATATTTATATATATTTTTATTTATTTATATTCTCTTTTAATTTAAGGAGTTGAATTTAACTAAACCTTTGCCCTGTTTGGATTCCAACATGTAATTTTTCCCTCATTCAACCACCTGCTAGAAATAGAGCCATTCCTGAGATATCTCAGCTAAAGTTTCAAATCATCCATTTAATTTTCAGTTTATTCAAAAAACAATTCAGTTTTTTACTCTAAAATATCAAGTTCACTACAAAGGAAGCTGTCAGGTACACTTATAAGTATACAGCTCAGGACACCGCAATATATATCTTATTTCCTTAAATCCAGCATAAATCAGAGGTTAATAGTGAAAACATCTGTAAGACCCATTATACAGTGAGTGACAATAACTATGCAAAATTAATTAGAAGTTTCAGTCAGTGTTACAAAGGCAAAAACAAACAGACATTCTGGGTCATCCTTCTTTATTTACTACACTTCTGAGAATTCCAGATTTTTCTTTTAAAAAATCATATCTACCTCTCAAAGTTATGAAGACAAGCTTAAAAATGCAACTTTAATGTACCCCAAAGACACAAGTAAGAATGCAAAGAGACATTTTGGATTCATTTTATTTCATGTTTTAAGCAAAACTCCCGATTCTTGTACAGTTAACACAAGCAAGCACTGTACATTCAAAATGTCAGTAAATTAAAAAAAAGTCTTTGCCAGCAGGATCAACACAATGAGAATGAGGAATAAAAAAAATGCCCAGACAAAATAAAGCGCTTTTTCTCCCCTTAGTTTGATTTCTTACTAGGAAATCAAAATATGGTTATTACTCTCTATTGGGAAATGCATATCAATTCCTCCTTTATTTTATGAATATTTACTTAGCTGAATACCTACTGCTGCTAATCCATATTTTATGAATATGCGTACACACACAAAAACTACATGGAAATTGTTTCCTATATAACACAAAAGAACCTTCTCTCTTGGTGAGGTTTTTTGTTGTTTGTTTTGTTTTTTAACAGGAGGGAGGAATAACCCCTTACACCAGCCAAAACATACCTGAATTTTGAGAAGCTTTTAAGTCTATTTCCAAGCAACAGAATTATTTTTTGTTTTCATAATGTATCTTTTGAGGCAGAACAGGAGAGAATATTTTGCTTTTGTCCTTTATTGTGCCCTTACCTATGTTATCTTTAGTGAATAGTAATACATTCCATAAAGATAAGTTAATTATTTTCAGGAGAATAGGCAGGAAAAGCCCCAGTGACTAAGAATAAAAATGCTTTCTTATTCACTACCCCATCATGTGATATTTTTATATCAGCAATTTTCCTTAGCAAGGATGCAGGGAGAAGCACCAGAAGCATTTCTGCTCACATAGGACAGAATAACTCAATATATGTGTTTCAGAAACCATTTCTCAGGATCTTTCAATTCTATTTATTTCAAATACCACTGCCTCAAGAGTAATAAATATACAACTGCCTGGGGACAAAACCAAGTGTTTAATCTTGATGCAAGAGGTTTCACAGCTGTTAAACAAGAGAACCTCAGAATTCATTTCTTTCAGAAAATATGGAGAGAAGAATTTTATTTGGAATACTTTATGATACCCAAGATACTTAAGAAATGTAGACCAATTTTAGCAATAAAGATGTATTAAATGACTACATCATGCATGAGGATTTTTGCATGCTGACCTTACAAACAGGAACACAGGAGAAGGCAGATCGCACAAGAAAAAAAACCAACAACACTTTTGTGATAGAGCTGTGTGTAGACACTAATGTTTACATGTGTTGACTGGTTCAGGAAAACTGAACAATCATACTTCCCATATGGAAGCCAGATTCCTACACCATTGCAGTGTACCACCACCATAAGCAATGTCTATGTTCTTGCTTTCTTCAGCTCAAAAGAAACATGCTGGATTGTTGTGTAGTCCTGCTTTATTTGTATTAGTGTATTTGGGATTACCTTGAAGTGAGTAATTCTTTCAGGAGTATTACAGTAATTCAATCAAAACACATCCTTGATCTTCATCTGACGCAAAATTGTTCATCTTTAAATGGAGAAGTCAGTCTCACAAGAGAAACACCCATGGTTTTGCTTGAAAGGCATTTTTAGAAATGTCAGAGCTTTGAGTAGTCATCTCAGAAGACAGCCTTTGTCTTAATAAACTACTTATACAGTAACCACAGATAGCAAAAGCATTAAAGAAGATTAAGTTGAAACATCATGGTTTAATTTTAAGAAACAGTTTCCAGTGTAGAAACACTAAATAATTTATCTAATTGCATTCTGGGCACCTGAACAGTCTGTACAGTTTTCTCCAAGTGAAGATTTCAACCCTACCTTTCCCAATTTGCTGCTTTACCTGTAGAAAACCCACAATTTAGTATAGCAAAACAGTAGTGTCTGATTCTGCTAGAAATTATAGCCTCTGAGATCCTGCACAACACCACCACACCATCAGTCACCCATGCTCTGTGTTCAGCCACTGAATTGGAAACCCAGGTTCACCCAGAAGACAAAAACGACAGCAACTAATTCATATTAAAAAATCTGTATTGATGAAGTCCAAGAAATTTATTTCAAAACGACAAAGTGGGTCACAAGAAGATAGATTTCATTTTGGAGTCTTGTTTTTAAACAGAAATTAATCTTTGCTGCCTAATTGCAGTATTTAGGCAACCAAAATGAAAAAGGACAGATTAATGATGCAACTCCTAAAATAAGGGTTATCTTCAAGGCAAGCTTGTTTTCTTTTCAGCCATAAAAAAAAAGGTGCAGAGCCTCAGATGAGACACCAGGGAGGGTATACAAATTCATCTGAAGACAAATTAATGGATTTCAATGTGGACATAGCAGTGTGCTGGGTTAACAGATGGACTTGATGATCTTAAAGGTCTCTTCCTATCATAACTATTCTATGATGCTAATATAAACTTACAGAATCGAAATAATTGAAACCGGAAAGCTACAACTTCAGGAGGCGAAGACAAAAATAAAGTTCACAAGCCTTTCTCCTTAGAGCAGGCAAAATTCTACAAGACACCTAAATACTGAAATAAAGATTCAGTACTCCTTACCTCTTTTACAATGAGAGATTGTCTGCCTGCTACTGTGCACTGGTGTATGAGTACAAAAAACAAAGCTGCTTTTCTTCCTCATGAATCATAGTCCAAGCATCAAGTTTGGAGTTCATCAGTAGGAAAACTCTGGTTTTGTTAAAAATTCAATGAAGTTGTAACTTTCTGTATGTCATCTTACATAAGAAAACAACCCCCAAACATTTCAGCATTAGCTAAACCGGATAAAAAGACTAATGCTAATAGTGCAAGTCTGGGGAACCTAATTAAAATAAATGTTTTATTTTTGTTAGAAAACACATTCAAACAAACTCGTATCTACATACAGAAAATAAAACACTCATTAGGGTGGCCTTTTATTTCACTTGGGTAAAACAAAATCCAAGATAAAAATAACTC
Organism: Chaetura pelagica; assembly: GCF_000747805.2. Classification (NCBI taxonomy): domain Eukaryota; kingdom Metazoa; phylum Chordata; class Aves; order Apodiformes; family Apodidae; genus Chaetura; species Chaetura pelagica. The sequence continues at coordinate 4,247,660 of NW_009952533.1, read as the reverse complement.
CTCTGAAAGACAAAGGTAGATGATAAATAACCTTTAGGCTAAGGACAAGTAGTGGACTGTGAGTAGCATGATCCAGTGGAAAAAAAAATCTAGCAGCACAGAACATTTTGGTTATACGGTAGTATCACGACTATTACTACACTAGTAGCTTTTGCATCCAGTCCAGAACAAAATCAG
>NW_009952533.1:4203316-4247463 GCF_000747805.2 Chaetura pelagica | reverse complement strand
CAGCAGGAAGATCTCTATCAGTAAAACTGGCACATGCAGACTCTCAAGAGCTGAATACAACTGCACGACCTTGCAGAACTGCAGTAAAAGCTGACTTCATTCTGAATTGATACAAGCACAAATCCAGAATTACCTTCAGGTTTTTTGAGTTACGGCAGTCTTAGCATCATACTCTTTTTGCAAAAGTAATCAAGAAAGGCCCACCAAGCATTCAAATCCTAGAATAAATTTTGATAATCTACTAAATCTGCATGTTATACTGCACCTTCTACTGTTACAAGGTAAGTAAAGCAAGAGAACATCTGGATAGAGGGATGCACACAGACTTTAATTCCCTAAGACTGTGCAGCGGCAAGACTGGGGCTGCTCCAAATTACAGACTCCTTGCAGCGGCATAGAGACTGTCCTGCACTGCTGCATGAGGGTGCTTTTGTCCTGTTACGCTAGTTCAGTGCTTAATATTGGGCTTGATCCCAACCTAACCAGACTCCCATATTGCTTACCTACTGCTTCATGCAAAGTCCAGTGCAAGCCAGGCAACTAAGCAGAGAAACTAGTTCTGGAAAGGACAACTCCAGCTTGACCTCAGTGGGGGAACTCATCGACAACAGAGAGCATGGTACAGAGCCAGCTGTACTGGTCTCCCAGCAGTGCTGAGAACTCCAAGACACTGTTTGAGCGACATATTTCACTAAACCACAGAAAAACTGAGTAAAAGACCACTATCCAGCACTGTATCTATAATGCTTCAGCTCTTGAGACCTTGGAGCTAACCTGTACTCTGTACAGCCCTGCACAGTGTAGCTATGGCATGAGAAGCTCAAGTAACAGAAAACCTGTAAATGATCCCTTGCCCTTTCTCCATGTCCACACTCTCCCTGTCCTCTGTTGACAAGTCAGCACCAGCCAGGCCCTCCTGTTACCAAACATTTCCCCAGCATGGAGCAGAGAACTATAACCTTTAAATGTGTTTATTCCTACCCCTCCTCACTTAACCCTGCCTAACAGCCCTCCAGGCAGCACAGGACTCTCTGCCTGCATGGAGACACTTGGAAAAACAGCATACAAAGACCTGCTCGCTACCTGGGTTGGACCTGGACACCCATGCACACTTAAGTTACACAACTGATGTTCAAGGCCCATCGCACTGAGGTTAGGCAGAGGCATCTCACTTCTGCCCTGCAGGGAAGGCTTCGTTCTTCCCTGATTGTCTGTCTCTCTTGCTCTCTTACACTTGGATTTTCTCTGGGGTGACTGATACATAGTCAGCTTACCCACAAGTAGTGCCCTTTTCATACATTTTATGTGATGAACAATCAGAACCAGAAAGAAGACTGAGGCACTGGAATGGATAATAAACACAGAAGTATTTGTCCTGCTTCAGATCCAAAGCAGCTACTGATCTGGAGACATTAAGACATGTCCCTGTAGAAGGGCTCTATAAATATCTCTGCTGGTGATTTCTAGCTTCCTTTGAAGTGTCAGGCACTTGACATTACCACAGATTCCTCCGCATTAGGCAGACAGATGTGATATAATGTATTAATCCCAAGAGGTAGATTGCTATATCTCCTCCTGGCTCCCACCTAAAACTCAGCAGAAGAGAGTGAAGTTAAAGCAAAGCCCTTTGAAGATTTGTTTTGCCACTTCACCCATTTAGTAAAATGGATATTGCTGGAAGCTGCAGGACAGCCCACAGCTGTGCTAAGTGCTACTCTGTTGTGCTGCAATTGTAAGGCCCTTCTAAAAAGAAATAGTTCAGGATTGTGCCACATTACACCTTTGTACCTTTCATTAGGAGCAAACACTCACTGTCACACACACAGTACCAAGAGCCTGCTGTGTTAGACACTGTGACAAAGAGGTCACTCAGACCAGAGGAGTTTTCATTACAAATAAAGGATCAGTAGCCAGAAGGGACAAAATAAATAACTACTTGCCTATGAACCAAGCTTTCCCCGCTGTGGCTACAGGGCTCTTCCCCAAAGATCTGCCACATTACAGCTAGCTAATACAGCAGGGCAGGGAGAAGAAAAAAGTTCCTTCCACCCCTAGCCATATCTACACACACAAACATGAGCAAAGAGTGCAGCAGGCCACCAAAGATGACCTGAAATATGGCACAAGTGATTCATACAACGCGCGTGATTCAGGAGCTTTCTGACCATGATTATTTGCAGAGGATATGTATTGTAGTTTGTACTACAACTGCAAACAAAATGTTGACAGGTTCTACAGACTTGTAATCATTGTGCTGAAAGAACATCTGTGTTCATGACACACAAATAACAGAAGGCCTTTGTCTCTTTTTTCCTTGAAATACAAAAAGACACTTAAGCCTGTATCTCCAAAGGTATTTCTGTCTTCTGTATGTCACTTAACTCTCACTGAACTTGGTACTTAACTGCTTTGGAGAGGATGACATTTAGGTTTTATCTAGACAAATTTTGAAAACACTTTCAACTCCCTGGGAAGTAAAGCAAAAACACTAGCAGTATCTCTTAAAAATGGAGAATATTTCAGTAAGTCATTTATAATCAGAAACAGTCAAACCTTGAGCAAGTGTGGCAGAGTCGGACCCAGTCAGGGATGTTAAGAATAACAAGAAAGGTTTCCACATGTATGTCAGCAATAAGAGGAAGATGAGGGAAACTGTGGACCCACTTCAGAAGGATATGTACCTGGATTGGGGCAATCCCAAATACAAATACAGACTGGGGAAAGAATTGATTTAAAACAGTCTAGAGAAGAAGGACTTGGGAGTGATGGTGGACGAGTAGATCAACATGAGCCAGTAATATGCAGTTGCAGCCCAGAAAGCCAACTGTGTCCTGAGATGCAACAAAAGAAGCATGGCCAGCAGGGCCAGGGAAGTGATTCTCCCCCTTTACTCAGCTCTCATTAGACCCCACCTGGAGTATTGTGTCCACTTCTGGAGCCCTCAACATAAGAAGGATATGGAGCTCATGGAGGAAGTCCAGAGAAGGGCCACGAAGATGATTCGAGGGCTTGAGCTTGTCTTCTATGAGGACAGGCTGAGAGAGTTGGGGCTGTTCAGCGTGGAGAAGAGAAGGCTCCAGGGAGACCTAATAGGAGACCTAAAGGGGGCGTACAGGGAAGATGGGGAGGGACTTTTTACAAGGCCTTGCAGTAAGAGGACAAGAGATAACGGATCAGAACTGCATGAGGAGAGATTTAGGTTAGACATTAAGAGGGTATTTAGTGTGAGGGTGGTGAGACACTGGAACAGGTTGCCCAGGGAGGCTGCGGATGCCCCACCTCTAGAAGTGTTCAAGGCCAGGTTGGATGGGTCTTTGAGCAACCTGCTCTAGTGGGACATGTCCCTGTCCATGCAAGGGGGTTGGAGGTAGAGGATCTTAAAGGTCCCTTCCAACTCAAACCACTCTATGATTCTATAAAAATGTATCGTGCCTTTTCATTATATTGATATGTTTTGATTTTGACTAACCACACAGAAATCACTTGTAGTCTGTTTTTTATGTTTTTAATTAGTGATAGTTTAAAGGCATGTACAGATTTATTTCCTTTACCTATAGAAAAGGAAAAATAGCGATTGAAACGTCATAGAAAATTTCCAAAGACTCTTACAGCTATTTTTAAATACCTTTATACACTTACTTCATTTTATGAATCACTTCTGACAATTAGCTCTGTTTTGCTCTGTATTTATTTCAAAAATGTTAAGCACCAACTTTGTGTCATTGTGGGATGCATTTAAGTCTGGTAACTTGCCTGCCATTGAGTTTCATACTACAACCTTCTGTCCTTCAGTTTTCAGAGGAAGAATACAGTTCAGACTCAACCAGCCATTCAGAATGCTTACAAAACAGACACATCTCTCTCTCTTCTCCACCCCATCCTTCACTGAAAGTTGTTATTTATACAAAACATTCCTCAGTATGTATGTGTGTGACAGGAAGACAGGAGAAAACAAGCTCAAGTGACCACATGAAATGCACGCACCAGTGAATTGGACATTCCCCACCACCCAAAGTAAAATAACTCTCAAACTGTTCAAAGAACTGAGACCTTTCCACTTTAAAAAATAAAAATAAAAAACTCCAGAGTTGTTCTGCCAAACAAAATACCCTCAAAACTTCATTTTTCAACTTATCACCATCAAAGGAGGAAGTATTCTGTTGTATATTCTGGTGCCAATTTTCAGCTTGGTCCACAGCCCCACTTTTTGGGAATAAAATTGCCAAAATCAGCATTAGTTCTATATACTAAAAGCTAACATTGTCTACTTCATTATGCAAAAACAAATAAAATAGGAATTTGACCCCTTCATTTTCTAATAGGTGTTCAAAAATGATGCAGAACAATGTTACATGGTCCCTTAGTTCATCCCAGAAAAAAAAACAACCACAAATCGCATTGGTTTCCTACCATTGGAAGTTATTTCATATTAGATTTATCAAACATATCCCTCACATTAGAGGGGACCAGAAGTCCTTGTGAACGAAACAGTAAGCTGATTCAAACTACTCAAATCACTTCTACAAATGTCAAGTTACAGAACACAAGAGCCAGTGCAGAATATACCTACAGAATTTTACTGTACAAAATATGCTTCGGAACACAATCCTCTGATACGGTTTTTATTAAAACCACAGCACTAGCAATCACAGCCAATAAATGATGCTGATCTGAAAGCTCTAGCTGGATGAAGCATCATCTCCAGAGAAGATGATTTTTTTTATGATTAAATGTGCTACGAAATCTTCTGATGTAAAAAAGAAAGCTGCATACCTTCTTAGAGAGAACAACCATAATCCTGCTGAGGAACATTAATCTGTGCAGCTGAACTATCCACACAAGGCTGGTAAAATATTTGACTAAATTCTGACACAGTGAGTTCTGTGTTCCTACACAAAACTCCTTGGTAAACTGTTCTTAATGCTAACCAGGTGTCCAGAAGAAGAGGAAAACCCTTCTGAATCCTTTTGATATAACAGTTTAAAAGTAAATAATAATTTTGAAGTAAAAAATAATTTTGGGTTTTTTGTAGAGCTCAGTGCTACTTAGAAGCTGCACTGATATAAGCAATGTGGAGCTGGAGGTGTTGCAGTTGAGAAATAGAATAGACTCTCTACACTGATGGAAATGCACTTTAAAAGAGGTACATAATTTAATAATGAACTACAGAAATCAAAACGTTGAGGTTTTTTTGTTTTGTTAGCAGACCTAAAATGCTCACATGCCCTTTTGAACAATGCAAATTAATACTCAAGGTGTCAGACTCACAGAAGGAACACAGCCCTCGAAGTCTAAAATTATGTAGAACAAATCAAAACAGGTAAACTGTTTTTCAAGAATGAATAACAACAGATTCTGGCTTTGAGCCCAGCCACAGACAGGCAGAGTGCAGAAGCCCCACGTATTCCAAGCACTGAGGAACGTGCTCCCCAACGACCACCGGATAGCTCCTGCACCACACTCTTCCAACGCAAGGCTGGCAGGCAAAGAGGGCTGACTGCAATGCAAATAGCCACAGTTCCTCCTCAGCTCCTTACAGAATAAGCTTCTGCACCAGGGGAAAGCAACTCTAGCCAAGTACAGGGACTTTCTAACAGACATTCCCCTCCTCTAAGCGCAGAGGTACAAGGCTCCTCGTGCACAAATTCACCTTTTGTGTAACAACTCCGTAACGCAATCTGTGCTTCAGACATACCTGCAAACTTTGGTCTTTGCTTGTTTTCAGCTTCTTGATTATGACAGGCCTCCTAATAGGGTTTTCTAAAAATTCTTTTTGCTCATTTGGTATAATCCAAAAAGAAAAGTATCAAGCTATATTGGTCTGTATGCTTTAAAGAAAAGCTATATATGCCTTTAAGCATTCAGACAGAATAAATATGGCTTCCAATTCTAAGCAGGGAAGCTTTTTTCTTGTTCACTGGCTTACTTATGACTATACAATTTAATTAACATTTCTGCAGCACCTTTTTTACTAGATAACTACTTCTTTCTTCAACCTTGCTTTTCAAAAAAAAACCATAAAATAAATCACAAGGGAAAAATCTTTATTTTTAATATTTTCATTTACGCATTTAATGAACATTATTGAATTTTTGCCAAGTACTTATTGGAAACTTAGAATAAATATCTGTGAACTACTATTTCATTTCTGTCTGTGTGGATGAAGTGTTCTGCTGACACCAGAATTTTAATAATAATTAGCTCCTTTATTAGAAATATGCTCTTCATTTTCAGTAACATTGTAAAAAGCTGAGTTTTAAACTAAACTAGAAATCAAAAGCTTTTTTTTTTTTTTTGAAGCTTTTCTATCCTTTGAATGCAAGTTTTGAGGAAATCTTCAAAAATCCAGACTGCAGAATGCCAAGCCATGCCTGCTACTAATTAGTACTTAGCCCTCAATTTGGAGTTTTCAGCAATGAGTACCGGCCTGCCCTCTTGAACTGCCTCAGTTCTGCCTGCAGTTCCCTTTCTGAAACATACATTGTGCTGATCAATCTCCTGCATTTTTCTGTGCAACTCCTTAAATCTTTTTGAAACTTCACTACTGGGACACCTCACTTGCCAGCCGACATTGGGTATGTGCACCAGTGGTCCCTTCTCCCTCCTTTGTCAAGGATTCAATTCTCAGTAGTCTTTGTTCTCATTTATTAACCTACCTCTCTAAAGGAAGTGCTCATATTCCATATAAGGATATGAATTGCAGCTTTAATTCCCGAAAGAGAAGGAAAAGTGAAATTCAGTACTAACAACAGGCCTCTTACTATTCTCAGCCCCAATTTTTCTGTCATAGGTTCATGGAACAATTACCATCAGTAAGTTTACAGGGGTTTAACAAGTGACAAAGCCTTCTTCAGAAAAAAAAAAAATAAAATATTTTCAAGAAGTTGTGTTATCCTCAGAGTACTTCATCAGTAAACAGAACTCAATGTTTAGAAGTCATATATCTTGCATGCTAGTATTTTGACAGGATCAGGTCCATTAAAATAAAGCTTTTAGTGCACAGTCCTTTATGTCTGTGTGCAAACTATCATAGTTATCTGAAGTTTTCACACTTAAAACGTATCTGAAGCATCAATTATAAATCAAAGTATTCAACATTCAGTAGGTTTCAATTATGAATGCTCTTGATCATATTTCATCTTACAGCTTCTTTGACAAACTGTAAGACAAAAGATTTTTTTTTAAAGCCTAATCTTTACTAAATAATTGGGTATGTAATTGTTATGTTTTTGCGTTTATGAAAAGGAACTATATATTTTCATTCTTAATTCTTTCTAGGCTAAGGAAACAACAAAACCAACACAAAAATCTTTGAGAACACATTACATACACCTCCTTTAAACAAAGGATCCTTCCTACAACATCCACAAATTCACTAGAGACAAAGGTTAAATAAAATACATCAACATAAGAACAAAATTGCAATTTGGTTACTTGGCATATATGTAGTCTTGTGCTGTACTATTTTGATATGCAGATCTGACTAGCGTTTTAAGCAGCAATACTGGTTTCTTTTTTGGCTATTAAAATTTTCTTAATTCAAGAGGTGAGGTATTGACTGCGGCTAAGCTATAGGCTAGTATTTATGAGAGTGAAAAAGAGATTTCAATATTAACAAATGCAAATGCCAGTGTTTGGTGTAAGTCTGTGCCCGTACACATATCCTTTTGCTTTAAGTCAGGGTAGATATTTCCTACTTCAGATCTGTTCTGTACCTCCCTGCAGCCCTTTACATCATATCAGACACAGGATTAAGATCCAGAGTGAAAAACTATCCTCTCTTCTGCAACCAGAAAGAACAGAAATTGTGGCATATTCCTGTAACAAAACACTCCCGTGCTTCATTAGCAAAAAATCGCATAATGAACAAGCTGACTTGCAAGAAATATGTTCTTCATATATAAAGCACAGACTGTACTGTTCATGTCAAGGCTGTTATTTCCTGTCATCAACCAACCAGAATTAACTCCAGATTTCTTCATCTCTACTCTAAGATAAATAGTAACTACTCCCCAAGAAACCTCATCCTCTTTCCTAGTCTGCTTTCCTCCAATTAGCTTGCTTTTTTTTTTTTTTTTTTTTTTTTTTTTGCACCACTGAGTGATGCTTTTACCAAGATGTTCCCTGATGCTCACAGTCTGGAAGAGCTAGCCACAAGAGTTGCTATATTTTTATGCCATTCTCAGCTGTGGAAATCTGAGATATGATTCACTGTTTACTGAAATATGTGGACAACCTGCTATTGATGTCAATAGATACAGAACCTGACCTTCTATGTGCAAGGTTTTGCTCCCAAAAGAAAGTCACAAATGGTTGGAAAAGAATGATTGGAGGTTATCAAGACCTAATGCAGTCCATTTTTTCACTCACTTCTTTCTTCCCTCTCCTTATATCCTGGTATCTTTCTAGATTGATAGGCAAGCCCTTAATTAGAACACACACCTTTCAGTATTTCCAGAAGAGGCAGACAGGCACAAATTACATCCACTTTTTACTTCAGAGTTCTCCAGCAGGGTGACCACTGAGAACAGTATGACAGACTGTAATGCTTTTTTTTTTTTTTTCCAACAATGCTTTTTTTACTTTCACTTTTCCATTGATACTCACCTACCAAAAGTCATTTGATACTCTAGTTTCTCTTTGTTGTTCATTGGAAGATTCCATGAACATGAAATTGTAATTTTATACACTGGCAGGCCTTTACCTCTGTAAAACTGGTCTCTTCTAGTGGCACACCTTAATTGTTGCACCTTCTAAAAACTAAATACTCAACTTCAGAACCCTTTTTCATGTCATGATAAAAGTGTACGTATCTATGGGATTGTATTTACAGTACTGTTAAAAAGATCAAACCTTATAGGAAAAAAAAAACAAACAGATAATTTGCGCATCAGATTTCAGCATAGTTCAGCATTCTCCCAGTTAACAGACACTTTTAATCACATGTTGTCAATTTAGCTATGCTTATTTCTTCAGTACATCAAAACCAAGACTCATAAGACCTCATAGAAGAAGAGTCTGAAAACAGAATTCAGAACAAAGTTTGATGTTCTGATGACATCATGTACATGTGAACAACTCTCTTAATGTTCCTCTTCTATGCAAATGCAAACTTTCACAGCCCATATGCTGTTTGGTGCAGAAATGTTTGCCTATATTCAGAAAGAACCTGAAATAACTTCAAAATGTGAAAAGGCCTCATTCATTTCAAGATTGGTAACTCACAGTAAATGGTAATCCCCTCAAGGGTCAATATTGAGAACTGTGATCATCAAACCTGTCTGAAGCTTGAAGCTTCTCATTACTCTGCTCTATGCAACCTGAGAATAACCACTTTTAAAACAAGTAGCAAGATAGTTAATAACTAAGATTTACTTTAAGATTTAAAGGAAGCTGTGCTTAAAATCCTAATATTTAAATAAAGAGTTAAGAAAAAAAAAATAAATATCCCTCTACAAAAATACTGAATTCAAGTGAAAAGCTCCCAATTGACTAATGGTCTTCACTTTTCCCTATACGACTAGGATACCATTAATTCTGACAATGAAACAACTCACAAAAAGTGCCGTTAAAACAAATCTACAGAAGTTTTTGGAAGGAAGGTACTACTTACTGAACCATTAAAGCTGTGGTAAGTGGGCATTTTATCTGTAATTTTCTACAACAAGACCCTTGGGATACATTAGGCTAATGATTCAATAATCATTAAAAGCTTAGAAGTATGAAGCCTCTTTAAGGAAGATCCTTACTGAACACATCAGTTTTAACAGAGCAACGTTGTATTCTGAATTCTCATTTCTAGCACAATACTCATACTTGGAGGACTTCAGAAGACACTAGGAGCAATGTTTTAAGAAATCCACAGTATCTTTAATTCAATTAAACACTTCTCATGTATCATTTATGATATTTGAATGTTGTCCAGGTTTTATCAGACAAATCCTAGCAAGAGATACACTAGAATAAAAGAAAAAAGTTATTCTTTCTAGGTTTCCTGCCACTTCAACTAAAGCCAAACTAATCATGTTTGTCCTAGACCTATGGAAAACACAACAACAAAACAACAACAACAAAAAAACACAAACAAAAAACCAAACAAAAACAAACAAACAAACAAAAAAAGCATGTTTCCTTCCTTCCCAACCACGGTGTTGCTGCTGTTACTTCCCATAGAAATCTACTTGTGTCATGTTCTCAGTGTACTTCATGAGAAGTGTACCAAGGCAATCTAATCTAGCCTTTCAGCAGAATTAAGATACTTAAAGAAAGAGTTAAATGATGTTGTTTAAGAAATTGGCACTGATCATACTTTCCAAGCTTAGGGTTGGGGTATACAAAAGAATGGTGCTGTTCATATGCAATGGAAACACAGAAAATTAGTGACCTTTTATATCTCAGATGATGCTAGCATGTGATACAGACACATTTAGTACAAGAAGCTGTGTCTAATTATTATGCTCTTTAATTCCATGTACAACACTGATCCTGAAAGTGTGCAACAGTTCCAATTCATCAGCTGATCAGTGAAATAAAAAGTAGTATTAAACATGCTGAAATGTCAACTTATCACTGTAATTCAAATATTTAATTCAGTCAGATAGCCATTTCCACCATTTGAAACTAAAACACTGTATTTCATTTGCAGGAGAGAGATTTCATCATTCAAAGTTTTGATAGCCATAATACTAGTCATGGACACAGGTATGAGTGAGAGATGCAAAAGAAGCAATCCCAGACACTTTAACCTTCCACAGCTTTCAGATAAATTCTAAGTTATTCTGTTCTAACATTTAAAGAGCAAGGATGTCATGGCAACTTCCCAAAAATTTTGGCACATGAACTCAAGGGGTCGAGATCCATCACCACGACAACTCAGAAGAAATCATCACAAACCAACACTGGAACAACCTCCTCCCCCCATCCCCAAATACATGTTATATATATATATGCATATTACAATTTACTGGCTTGTACCATACATACATATATGCCAGAAATACACTTCCTCTAATCTTTTCCTAGTGCATTTTATATTACATTAAGACTGAGAAAATAATTGGTATTATGGGGAACAGGCCCGAAAAGAATTATTTAGTATTTGACAAGCATACACTGGATGTTGTATTTTGCAGAGAGCATGGAATAAACAGAATGAACACTGCATCACATAAGTATTAAGATTTAACAGATTGTGTTCACCTTGTTTAGTTAGGAAGAGGAGAAGCATCACTTCAAAGACAATGGCTTGGACATTATATCCTTTAGAAACAGTAGAAAACATTTTTTATTCAAAGGGAGTGAGCAGAAGCTGAGAACAGGTAATGCATGACTCTAGGCAATGAGGCTATAGTGGTGTGTACCCCTAGCAGAATTATCATATTTCCCAGGGCCAATATGAGTGGTGCATAAAATAGATCATAAAGCCGCCTTCTTCCTTCATAATCCTTGCAATTGAAGCAGTGGGATGCCTAACTCTCTGGCCTATCTTGTCTACCTATTTTTAATTTTACATCAGTCTTGTACCAATTTAAAGCCTTACAAAGTCTGTCTCACTTCATATCCAACCCTAACATCAGCTCAAGTTTCAGTCCACAACAGTGGTGTCTTAGGCTGGGAAAAGTAAGACATCTATTTCTGCACATAAGCCCTAAATAGTGTTGTTTACCAATGTCATTGATGACAAACTTGGTAATTCCATTTCTTCATAAATATTTGAATGTTACATTTTGCTAGGTAGATATCTGTTCATTTGATCTAATGGCTGTCCTTTCGAAAATGTCATAGAAAGCCATTAGCATAGCTTCACCAGTGTTAAATGGTTAGACATAAATGGTGATTGCTGAGAACAATATCCTTTGCCCATAGCACAGTGATGTAAGGGTTGGATAATTTTATTACCTTTAATAGCATTTGCAGCTATGCAAGCTAAGCCAATGATATGGGTAATCAAATCTCAGGCTTATAAGATGACCACCTGTGGCTATTAGGAAAGGAAATCCCCACTGTCTCAGGCCCAGGCACATTGCTGCATAACCAACAGTCTGTCTTTTCAAAGAGGGCAAAGACACAGGGGAGAAGGATGATAAAATTGCTTTGGATGGCAAACAAATTTAGTTTTCATCAGAACTGATCTGAACCATTGTTTATTCACAGAGAATCTTAAATGCAAAAGATTGGAAATTTGAGAAATATCCCTTCTGGCCCCTGCACCTTCCAAAACTACAAAAGTCTACTCCTGTGGCAGCTCTCTAAGCTGTCTGTAACAGGCAGAAAGAAGCACAATGCTGCCAAGAAAGGTGAATGTGACCCTGTAAATGTCAGACATGCTACACTCTGCACTGTTCTGGGACCGAAAAGGTTTGGAAGTACAACATTGTCGCTAGAAAGTGGAGGTCTCGGTGCTATGGCTGACTGCCTTCCCTGCACAGAGCAGCATGAATGAGGTGGGAAGAGTTTCAAGGAGTGTTCTGTTTGCTTATTAAGATCGCATCATTTCCTTAATTGTAGGCTAATCGTGCAGGCTGACCAGAAAGTAACCAGGCATAAAGAGATAACAATGACCTCAAAACTAGTAAAGCTGGGGTTATAGATATTTTCTAATTTACATAGCATTTCCTTCATTATTTCCTAACCTACTGTGTTTTTGTTGTCTCTCCTCTTGTCCTCTTGGACTGAGGCACAGTGCAGACAAGTTGTGCTGCACTTCTGAAGAACTTCAAGTTGCAAATTCAGAGTGATTTTATGCCTCTATTGAACCTGTGTAAATACACTTCAGATTGTACAGTGAATGCAACGAAAGATAGAGCACAAAATATTTAGTCCTGAACTACTGCATATTTGAGGTAAGATCTATTCTATGGCAGCTACCATGGCTACTAAACCCTGAACTTTAGATGCAGAGATCAGCTAAACCAGATAAACAGCAAAATATTGTTCAAACCGGTAGATGGTAAGTCAGAAATTAGCAAACATGAAGGTAACTTTTTTTAAATTATGAACTCACTTCAAAGAATGCTGCATTGCAGAAAACATTTAGCTTGCCATGTTCTTCTATTATTTTTATTTTACACTTCATTCGTTTCTATTACATAGCCTTGCTATTTTTTATTAGGGTGTTCTGTTGTTGCAAACAGGCACAGTGAATTCTGATCCCGTTATTCCACTCAGTGGAAGTTTTTTGTCAGCCTTTAAACTGAAACAAACGAATGAGTGTGATACTCAACAGTTTTAATAATATGTTTTGACTCTTGGGTATTCATGGCCTTTAGATGCCTAAAAATAATAATGCTTTTATATGAAGAATGAATATTGATTAATGATCTGTAATTTTTTTTTTTAACACAAGTCAAGCCAGTAGCTACACTTGTAATGTAATTTGTTATAAGTCACATAACGTACATACCAAGCAAAGATATAACAAGATAATGGTATTTTTCCACTGCAAAATGCCTCCCTATCATAACCATATATCCTGTTGACCTTAACAATGGAGGACAAATACACAAATACAAAAAGAAAAAAAAACAAACCCACAAAAAAAACTATCCTCCCTGACAAATGCTTAACAAATTCATGTACAAATAATTATCAGAAAAATTTCAGCAACACTGTAACCATCCGTGAAAAACTTCTACCTAAGATAATACCCTATACACATAAGAATTCCTTTATCTACCAAGTGCTATTACTGGAAAATATTATGCTTTTTCTGGAGCTTCAGATATGCTCAGTATTAATTATTTGCAAATTACTTTTTTTCTTCCACATACCAAACTAGCATCACTGTAATGAACCAACCTAAAGCCAGCAAGATCCTCATCATCCAATTTGACTGGTCAACCAACTTCAAATCAAACAGAAAAACTATGTACTGATTGATCCATTCATGTGAAGAAAGAAGCAATGAAAGGAAACTAACTTCAGTTTGTAAAACACCCAGGAAAAACTTGAACAGTAAAATACTTAACATGAAAACCTTAGCAAATACAAATACAGCACATTCCTAAATACAGACAACACAAATGCAAACACACTCTTGTAGACAAGCAAAACACACCATGAAAATTTTAACAAAAGTAAATATAAATCCATACTCCCTTATTTTTATGTTAGTCAGACCAAAGGATTTGTCTTGAATTTGAAATAGAAGATTCAAAGGGTTGTAGAGCATTCAGGTGCCATGCCAAGCGGGTAGTAACTACTTCTACTAGCCCACCTGCTGCCCGCACACTCACCTGAAGAGCACACCCAAAACCTTCTTCCCCTGCCACCTTCAGCTTTAGAGTTTCATGAGTTTGTTCTCCCCACTTGGAGTTATTGCTCTTAGAACGAAAAAAAAATATGAAATCATAGCTTTTTTGCCTTTTTTGTTTTCTAAAGCATTGCCCTTTTTACACTCCATTATACATATTTCATTAACTGTAACATTAAGGTCTACTGCCACAGTACTCAAAATGAACAAAGATGAGAGAATCCAGATATATCTTGCTTCTTTCATCTCCTCCTTCAAAATTTAACTTCTTCTACTATACTTAAAAGATCCACAATAGTGGATATAATAAGTAATCTGCATATAAGCACTGGGAGCTTGGTGGCTTCTGTGAAACCCGTCATTTATTTTTATACTTTAAGATTTCTTCCCTGAGAATGTTATCTTCTCACTGTGTTTCATAAAAATTTTCCTCAATCACACACACACAATGATTTTCTACATTTTCTCTCAAAGCTCCTTGTGGAACTCCTTTGATTCAAACAAACTCTAAGCTGCCTATTACTGGAAAAACAACTTCCTTCAATAACATGTAAAATACAGGCACTTCCATCAATCTGAGTAATTTGCCCCTAATCTTTTCAATAGAAAAATACTATGTTATTTTAGAGGAAAAAACAAGCACCACTTTTTATCTGAGAAGCAACAACCCTAGGTTACAGTAATGCAGTTTATTTCTATACTCTCAACCTGTGAGTATTTAAGCAAAAAGTTACTTGTTCTTTTCCATCTCCAGATCCACCACAGAAGGGCTGCTTATAATGAAAGTCATTCCCATGCAGCACATAAGACAGGTGTTTAGACTTACATGAAGAAAAAAGAACAGTTTCCTGCAGACAGGGTATCCCTTAAATCTAGAAGATGAATCAACTCTTCCTGACAATTTTTTAATGAATAAAAATTACTCTTTTTGTAGTATGCCTGGTGGCACTCAAGAGAACAATTTTGCCTCAAAGAGACAATTTTGCTTTAATATGTCTCTATTTTGCAAACTCTTAAAGTTTATTTTCAGGGAGCCAGAAAAGTTCACAAAATAAAAAAGGACATATAATTTGTAATCATGCAAGTAATCATTATTAATTTACACCTATTCACAATACAAAGTATGGTTTTGTTAGGAAGTTCTAATTAGAATCAACCACCAAAATCCTGGAAAAACTTGCCTTGTTGTTCTTCATACTCTGTTCTAGAAGTCCACAGCATTTCTCCTAAATTCAGGTTAATTTTATGGTGGATTTCTGCATCTGCTAACACACAGGACTTGTTCTCCCTTATATGATGCTAACATTTAAAAACAAGGGCAAAGAAACCTTTAGAAGCTCTACATAGACTAAAAAATTAAAATTGCCAACAAACTTTTCAAGTCATTATTTAGTTGTCCCAAATGAAATACATCACAGAATATAAAAGTACAGCAATTTTATGAGAACATGGAGGTAGGTTACAACTATGAATTATATATCCTAGAAAAAGCAGCCCTATAGAAATCCCAGATATAATGCAGTTGATAGTGTTACACCAAATGCTTTTAATGTATATTTATTTCACCAGTTATTGCATGACAAGGCAGAGCTCCTTCAGGATCAATCCATTAAGTCAGTAATTTAAATAAAAGAAAAAGAGAAAAGATGAAGAAAATGTACACTTTTACTGTATACATTTACTCAGTAATATTATCAACATACAGAATTAGAAACATTTCACTCATCTGGTCAAGTCTGGGATTTTCCTCTTTCTAATTTCACTGGGATTCCACATTGTTTATTTTTGCCAACTTTAGTCACGCCAACATTTGCTCAACTTTGATGAGGACATTTAAGACCCAAAAACAGTACAAAAAGCCTAATGCAGGGTGCCTTCACAGCTATCAAGCTTTGTAATGCCCCTCGTAAACAGATTTTCTAACTACTCTATTAAATATGATGGCTCATCTTTCCAGTCTTACTTGTTTTGTAATCTTCAGAACTACTTAAATAACAAAATAGTTGGCTGTGCCACAGACTGAAAAACATTCCTAATACAGGCTAGTATTGCCCTCCACTAATTTTTGCTTAGGAACATCAGCATACAGAGGCAAAGGATACATCTTCATGCTCTTTTTTTCAAGAGACTATATCATTAGGGGGATCTGTAATTAGCTTTTCCCTCCCTGTATTTCAATATAGATACTAGCACAGGAGAAGCACCCTCCAAAAATACCCTCATATATATATACATCTTTCTTTTCTGAAACAGGAAGAGGAGCAGATGGGGAAGCCTACCAATACATCCATAATGCAGCATAGAGAGGTTGCATGTTCTATGAAGGATAGAAAAGCTTGAAGTAAACTGTTTTATAAATAGCTGTTTAAAAGAAAACAAGAATGACCTAACTAAAATGTTTCCTAATGACATGGTTTCAAGATAAAGCACAATCTAGTCTCTTTATGATAAAACGTATTAATCAGCAGAATGGAAACAGCTTCTAAAAATAGCACTCAAGACTTATTAATCCTAAGACATGTTGTCATTAATAATTGAAAAGTTTAGCCAGTAAAACAATGACTGGTAAAATTTAATAAACTTAGTAAAATGGAATTACAGTATGAAAGTTATAAATGTAATTGAAAAATGGAAACATACCAAAAACTAAATCTCATTTTAGCACAGATTTAAAAAAGCATTTCCTTTCTTATTTTAGAATTGTCATGGATGTGAAATGTAGTTTACCATAGGGAAGAACATGAAGCTGAATTCCCTTTTTATCCTGCAATAAATTCTTCTCCTGGCTTATTTGTGTCAGCTAACCAGTACACAGGATTTGCATACAATGGGTTTGGTTCTCCTTCCTCCTTTCAGCATGTACTCTTAGCACAGAAGTGATATCCCACCTGTTTCATATATTCCTAGATGCACAACCCTTTTATTAGACCTGCTTCATTCAAGTAGAAGCAATTCCATAGATTGGTTCCAAGTCAAAACATCCTGGGATAATGGAAGACTGTACTCAAGAATCAGAAGATGAAAATTAAAACAGTAAAAAAAGATTATTGAGTGAATCAACAAAATATCCAGTCACAGAGCTGTGTGGCAGCTTTAAAGACAGACAAACATTAAGTAGCAAAATACTGCTTGTATTTAAGGTGTGTGAGATACTGAGAACTAATTCTTGCAATTAAATCTCTCTTTGTTAACTATTTTACTTTCAATCAGTGAACACTCAGGAGTAAAAAGGCTTGGTTTTGTAGGATATAACTTACTTCATATAATGGCTGAAGCATCTAATTTACCTGTATGACACAGCTGATGCTCACTTCTACACTGAAAAGAGATTATATCCTTGTATTTACCCTATACCCTTGCACAGGGTATGATCCCTACATATAGAATATGTACAAGTTGTATTCACCTCCTATTTTATGGATTTAATCATCCCATTACCCCAAAGCTACTTGGTAGAAAAAAAATAAAATAAAATATATATCTACTTATAGATCAAATACTTTCCTCATGGATTCTTCAGTCTGTCTGTGAACACTTTATAATTTGATTTTAACAACCTTCATAGACAGGAAACAGTAAGCTTTAAGATTGCAATGCAGAACGTAGTTTCAGCTAGTGATAATCCCTGACTAAATACAATTTCAAAAGGTAAATAGATTTTTGCTCAAATTCCTTGCCTAAATGTTTCTAATTGCAAAATCTGCATAATTTGTGTTTGTTTACAAATATATTGTTTATATTAACTGCATTATTATAATTGTTTAACATACATAGGAGATCAAAGAGGAAAAAATTGGAAGAAATGTATGTATTATATGAAGTATATTTTAGAGTTCTCGAACAATAAACACTTTCTGCAGAAGAAATTAAAATTCTAGACATAGATACAGTTCACAAACTACCAAAACATACTAATATTTATCAACATATTTCCAGTGAGTATTCATATTTTAGTTAATTTCAGGTTTCCTCATAGTATAAAAAAGCCAGCCTGTTTTAAAATGCAGAATACAAAAGTATCTATTGTGTTTTCAAGTATACCTTTCAGGGACATATGATTAAGTCTTCTACTTTATTTTTTCTTCTAAATTTCATCTTAGCTTATAATGTAATTATAGTCTATTAAGTACTATAGCTTAGGACAGTATCTCATTACAAATTTACAAGTCTATGACCATACCAACAAAATAGCTTTAGGGGTAGAAAGAAGGATGTGTACAATCTGTATTTAATCCTACCTCTTTACCTCTTCTAGTCATTCAGCCTGACTCTCACTGCATGTAACAAAACAGCAACATCTGCATGACTCATTTTGTACATCTAGGCCTAAAATAAATCAAGGATTTAGCAGGTATGCATAAGTATATAATATTACTTTTTATGTCATGACTAAAAGAAGAAAATAACTCAAGGCTTGAATACCTTCCATGAAAGCAACGTACCATTAAGAAGTTCTTGAAACAAAACAGGATTATAACAACACAGGGACACACAACTCTAGATTATAACCAATGACCAACCTCAAATGTAAGAAACATTAAAAGCAAAATAATCCTCAATATGGCTTTAATTTGGTCTGATAACCTTTCTTGTCTTTGTTTTTTTTCATAGGTGTAAGTATTGGTACAGATAAAACACTTTTTTTGTGAAAATGACAAGCAACATGAAGAAAGGCAACAGGATTTCACACTATTTTCTAGTACTACTCCACCAATTATGCACATCAGGGGTGGACCACAGAAGGACATGACATTACTTATACCAAGGACATAGTAGAACATAGACATTAATAGCGGCTATCAACATGCAAGATCATGTAATTATGTGATTCTGTACTTCTTTACTTCCCGGGGAATCACAGAATGTCTTGGGTTGGAGGAGACCTCTGAAGGTCATCTAGTCCAACCCCCCTACAATAAGCAGGGACATCTCACACTAGAACAAATCGCTCAGAGCCCCATCAAGTTTGACCTTGAATATCTCCAGGGATGAAGCTTCCACCACCTCTCCAGGCAACAAACTCCAGTGATCCAGTAACTACCGCATACCTCACGAGATAGACCAAAAGATATTGGTAAACTTTGAAAGTTGCATGTATTAGGATGTACCATTTGGCAGACACTTCACATAGTGCATATATGAAACACTTTTGGGCAGATCTCCTCTGTGGGGGTCAGGGACGCAGAGTGTATTCTAGGCTCTGAGGAACCCTGAGGAGCCTTTTCCAGTCATGGTAAAGGACAAGGTAAGTCCTTTAAAAAAGGACAAAGAGATGGACTTGGTGACAACTGCACATACTGCTCTTAATGATCAGAATGACATCTGGGAAGACAAACATCACTTTCTGGTTACTGCGTCGACCTTTTCAGCTATGTACTGTAAGACTGCGGCATGATAACCAGGAAACTTATCTTTCACCATCTAGAGTAAAGGGGTGCACAAACTCTGCCAGGTGAGAGGCCAGGTGTAAAAAGTGCCCAACTTCAGAGGGAACAGGTGAACATGACTGCTGTAGAGGAACAACAGGAAGTTCCAAAAAAACCAAACCAAAATACACAAAAAACCCCAAACCAATACACCACACCAACCAGCAATCAAAAAACCCCAAATACTGACACGGAACTGCAAGAGTCAGCTGCTAGTTCTCTGATCAACTCCTGGCTTCCGAAAACTATTTAAACAGAGAAAAATACCCTTTATGAGAGGTTAAAGTTTGCATGCTACTGCAGTACTATTAACTCAGTACTTTCTAAACAAGGAATCAAAGTCTTCTTCTTACTACTTGTAATCTGCAGCTTGATCTGAAGGCCTCCAGAGTTCTTTCCTAAGGATGGCGCTATTGGGAGGACAAAGAAAAGCTATTTTATATCAGCTTTGTACCTGTTGATCTGCTGGGTGCTTCTGCAAAACTACAAAGCAGCACTGCTGCTGCTATATGTAGAAGGAAGTATAAAAGACTCAAAATAAAACCTAAACAGGAGTTACTATAAGCTCACTTCAAAATGGTCTGTTTAAGTTACTTCACCTCAACTGCATAAAAAAGAATACTAAAACCAGCATAATTAGTGAATACAGCAAAATAAAATACCTAAATATTTTTTTCCAATGAGAGGCAATATATTATTATAGAATTTATGAGACTGCTTATTCTGAAGATGCCCTTTATACTATTTTCACATTCAATGTGTCTCAAAGACAAACTTTTGTTTGTACCTTACAGAGCGCATCTGAAATGTGTGTTTCAAAAACATTATACAAGAGCAAATCTTATTTAGAAAAACATGTATTTAAATCATTTTCTTCTCATCATGACATTACAAGATTAATTACTTCAACATTTTTTCATGTATACCTTCCATCCAAAAATTTTTAGTTATCTAGTTCTGAAGTATAAAGAAATGTGGTCACCTTACTATGGTGACCAGCTTTCACTGGTAAGTGAAACAATATTACAATGTAACATTTTTACTAAAGCCAGAGATTAGTAGATTCTATATATTAACTGTTACATGGTTTACTACAGTTAAGTAAAAGAAAATTTATGTATTATACTGTACATGTTTGTTCAGATTTTTCATCATATTTGCTTTGATTGTACTTTTTCTTTTTAAAGTGCTGTCTTAACATTTAGCTTGCAAACTAATGTGCACATTAGCATCAACCTGTGCTTAACATTTATTCTATAGGCCTCTAGACAAAAGCCTGAGTTAGCATATAACGTCAGAAAAACAGACTTTGTAAATGTTATGACAGTAAACTACAAGGTTCAGGAGAATATTACATAAAGTTTGTAATTTTTATTAATTTACCTGAATCATGGCTATTAATATAAACTTGTTTAAAAACAATAATCTAAACATATTTGAATTTTATACAGAGAGAGAATGGTCTACTAGAAGTAATAAAATGGTTAAGAACTCCCGTGTTTACAGTTAAGAGTTAAATTTTGGAACAAAAAAGTAGATGTGCTTTTTTTCAGTGTAAATCCAGGTTATATCAGTAGTCTTGATATCCTTTGATGTCACTGCAGTTCTCTACTGTTTTAACACTGAGAACACCATTTAATTCTAAAAGTTATCTTTGACTACTCCACACAATTCTCCACCTGAATAATAAATTCAGCAGATGTATTCTCAGGATTGTTACAGATGTTCACGAAGAGCTGTGTGGAAGACTACAGAAAACCTATTTCTCAAAAATACAGCTGGGCAGAACGACAGCAGACATTTATTAACAGATACAAAGAGGTCTCTGACAAGCAGAGAACCCTGGATATTTAAGAGAGATTCTAATTTTGAAGTTCACTGACAAGCCATTCTACTCTGGTTACTGCGTCGACCTTTTCAGCTATGTACTGTAAGACTGCGGCATGATAACCAGGAAACTTATCTTTCACCATCTAGAGTAAAGGGGTGCACAAACTCTGCCAGGTGAGAGGCCAGGTGTAAAAAGTGCCCAACTTCAGAGGGAACAGGTGAACATGACTGCTGTAGAGGAACAACAGGAAGTTCCAAAAAAACCAAACCAAAATACACAAAAAACCCCAAACCAATACACCACACCAACCAGCAATCAAAAAACCCCAAATACTGACACGGAACTGCAAGAGTCAGCTGCTAGTTCTCTGATCAACTCCTGGCTTCCGAAAATTATTTAAACAGAGAAAAATACCCTTTATGAGAGGTTAAAGTTTGCATGCTACTGCAGTACTATTAACTGAGTACTTTCTAAACAAGGAATCAAAGTCTTCTTCTTACTACTTGTAATCTGCAGCTTGATCTGAAGGCCTTCAGAGTTCTTTCCTAAGGATGGCGCTATTGGGAGGACAAAGAAAAGCTATTTTATATCAGCTTTGTACCTGTTGATCTGCTGGGTGCTTCTGCAAAACTACAAAGCAGCACTGCTGCTGCTATATGTAGAAGGAAGTATAAAAGACTCAAAATAAAACCTAAACAGGAGTTACTATAAGCTCACTTCAAAATGGTCTGTTTAAGTTACTTCACCTCAACTGCATAAAAAAGAATACTAAAACCAGCATAATTAGTGAATACAGCAAAATAAAATACCTAAATATTTTTTTCCAATGAGAGGCAATATATTATTATAGAATTTATGAGACTGCTTATTCTGAAGATGCCCTTTATACTATTTTCACATTCAATGTGTCTCAAAGACAAACTTTTGTTTGTACCTTACAGAGCGCATCTGAAATGTGTGTTTCAAAAACATTATACAAGAGCAAATCTTATTTAGAAAAACATGTATTTAAATCATTTTCTTCTCATCATGACATTACAAGATTAATTACTTCAACATTTTTTCATGTATACCTTCCATCCAAAAATTTTTAGTTATCTAGTTCTGAAGTATAAAGAAATGTGGTCACCTTACTATGGTGACCAGCTTTCACTGGTAAGTGAAACAATATTACAATGTAACATTTTTACTAAAGCCAGAGATTAGTAGATTCTATATATTAACTGTTACATGGTTTACTACAGTTAAGTAAAAGAAAATTTATGTATTATACTGTACATGTTTGTTCAGATTTTTCATCATATTTGCTTTGATTGTACTTTTTCTTTTTAAAGTGCTGTCTTAACATTTAGCTTGCAAACTAATGTGCACATTAGCATCAACCTGTGCTTAACATTTATTCTATAGGCCTCTAGACAAAAGCCTGAGTTAGCATATAACGTCAGAAAAACAGACTTTGTAAATGTTATGACAGTAAACTACAAGGTTCAGGAGAATATTACATAAAGTTTGTAATTTTTATTAATTTACCTGAATCATGGCTATTAATATAAACTTGTTTAAAAACAATAATCTAAACATATTTGAATTTTATACAGAGAGAGAATGGTCTACTAGAAGTAATAAAATGGTTAAGAACTCCCGTGTTTACAGTTAAGAGTTAAATTTTGGAACAAAAAAGTAGATGTGCTTTTTTTCAGTGTAAATCCAGGTTATATCAGTAGTCTTGATATCCTTTGATGTCACTGCAGTTCTCTACTGTTTTAACACTGAGAACACCATTTAATTCTAAAAGTTATCTTTGACTACTCCACACAATTCTCCACCTGAATAATAAATTCAGCAGATGTATTCTCAGGATTGTTACAGATGTTCACGAAGAGCTGTGTGGAAGACTACAGAAAACCTATTTCTCAAAAATACAGTTGGGCAGAACGACAGCAGACATTTATTAACAGATACAAAGAGGTCTCTGACAAGCAGAGAACCCTGGATATTTAAGAGAGATTCTAATTTTGAAGTTCACTGACAAGCCATTCTACTGAAAACAGAAGTGCCAGAGAGTTAATTTTCAAAAACTTTCCAGCTATCAGCTTTGCCAGCTCTTAAACTTTTACCACAATCCAAGTCAAAACAAATGTCACAAGTCCCTTTTTGTGGCAGCAGGCTCACACTTATGAATCTCCTGTTTTATCTGGGAAGTAGTTAATGGGTATGGAGAATTTGATTCCTGGGACAAAGGGGTTAAACCAGGCTTGAATAACAGCACCAAAAACACATCAACACAAGAAAAAATTATCTACATATAGACTAGCCCTATGTATGCCTTCTGCCAGCCCCACTACCTGCATACTGGAGAGCTCTTAGATTGCTTCAGTGTTAAGCATTTATGGAATGTTTGGTGAGAGATCTGGGGGAGGGGCAGGGAGTATTATTAACCAGCCAAGAAAGTCACCTACAGACAAGAGAAATAATGTAAGTGCAAACAAAAATAAATGTAAGACTTGGATGCAATCAAATTTATTATTGCTAATGTATTCTGAATTATCATTGAGGACAAGAATAAAAAGGTAATAGCCCTGAGAGATTTTTCTTTCTATATATCCTGTGACAAAGTTAAAGCTAGAGAATTAGGTAAAGATTTTTATTTAGCATACAGGGATGAAGCCACAAATGACATTGGGCACAGAACCACTATTTAGATGACAGAGCACTCTCATGGTTCTAGAAACTTCTGCTCAGTTGGCATCTATACCTAACACTGCAGTACCTTCAGAGAGCTGATGAACTTACATGCTGTTCTCAGTGAGTTGCTGTCACAACCAGCATGGCTCAGGCTCACTGTGAATCAATTTAATTTGGATTGGAGATGCTCAGTGCTGCCAGGTCTAAGCATCCAAAGACAGTAAACAAGGTCCCTACCTTTGCCAGGCAATGTGCAGAGCATTAGTTCCAGTTTCTGCTCTATTTTTTCCCAGAGGTTCCACTGCATATGCAGTTATCAATGGAATTCAGACACTTATGGAGCAAGGTATCAGCAGAGAGTTGAAAAGACCAGATCCATGCATACCGCTGAAGACTAGGCCTTACTTTCCTTCAAATGGTGCACTTGAGCAACAGCTTCCTGTCAGCTCTGAGTCTGAAAACTCCCCTGATTAAGTAAGAAACTGCTTTCTGTTGCAGGTTTTTTCTTCAGGATGCCAAAATTTTTAATCAGGCTTAAAATATATGAAAGGAGAAATTTTTATACACCATCAGAGCAAAGGTCTGCTTACTCTGTTACAAGACCTCCAACAAGCTATGCACAGGTGTTCAAGGAAAGAATATAAGGAGAAAGATCCTTCTCTATAATACTGTACAAGTATCTGACAGTCTCTTTTTTTTAGTGAAGATGTTGTATAGCCACTAAGGGACACTGGATTCTTCACATTTTTTCTTATTCTCTTGACCTCTCTACCCCTAGAAGCCTGAAGTTTAAATTACTAACTGCTCTGAAAGGGGCAGGGGGGATATGATTTTGTACTTTAGAGCTGCTGCTTGAATAATGGCATTGGGCACCTCTTAGAACTGGCATTGTCAGAAACAGTGAGCAATCACTCTCTATTCACCTTTTCTATACTCTCATGATTTTCTAAGTCTCCATCACATTTCACCTCTACTGTAAATTTTTCTTCTCATTTGAAGATTCAGTTTCATCTTTTAAGATCCTCTTCTCTTCCACACTTGTGTTCTTTCCCACTTTGGCCCTATTCTGGTTCTTTAATATAATTCCAAGCTGTCTTTCCAAAGTGCTGAGATCTAAATTAGAGTTCAACATTGCATATATGTCGATGCAGCTGTTTTATCTTGTCCTTAAGAGCATTACTTTGCATTTATGAATATTGTAGTTCTACATGCCTTTCAGTCAAATCATATGAGCATTCTTCAGAAAGTCAAATATAAAGCTGACTAAACAGCTGTATACTTAACTGTCATATTATTTACCCCTTTTTTCCCAAATTATTCACCAAGGTTGCCGGCCCAGTTTCCACCATATGTTCTGTGAGATTTCAACAAAAACCATATCCTGTGTAGGAGCAGAACTAAAAGTAATATTTGCCATTATTACCTTTTATTCCCTTGATCTCAAGGCTGATTTACTGCAAGGTCACGCTACATAACATTGGCTCAGCCACTTCTTAATTTCCAGATGACTCTTAAGTAAGACAATGCTAACTATTTGTTACAACTCATTTTCTTTAGTCTCAAACTCTTACCATTAGTGATGCTGTTTGAGACTGTTCTGACAGCTTCTCCCCGGAGAAAGCAATACCCTGCCTTACAATGTCCCGAAACTCCTCTGGAGCAATGAGTGGCAAAACATTAGCTTTGCTTGTTTGCTACAACCCCTGGTTGTCTCAAAGCTCCTTTTATCACTGCACATCTCTACTCCTCAGTCTCTTGTCCTATCCCACCAGTTTAGTATGCTTCACTACTTCATCATTAATAGAGGCTTATGGTCTATCTCACATTAGCTGAAATGCAAATCTATGCAAATCTATAAAAGGAAATCACATGTACCTGATTAGGAAAGGAAAATACTTCACTAAACTTGTATTCTCCTTCTTTCAAAACCAAGGACAGACCTCTCATTATCTGGTTTCTCAAGGCAAACAAACCAGACTAGTAAGGATGACTGCAATTGAGTCCGTACAGCTTCCAGTGATCTGGATACTGACTTCAGAGAAGTCTCTTCAACATCTCTAGTGTGGCAGATCAAGTCATTTCTTGTCATTTGGATATGTTATTCCCATAGGCAGAGGGCTCAAATTTCTCAGAGGACAAAAGGCTGCATTTTAAAGTTTTCAAATGAATACAATGTGACAGGAACTATTGTTGATAAGAAAATTGACAAATTTTATTTTTCCAAAACTGAAAATAGGTTAGATGCACTTCACTTGAGGTTCAACTTCACTCTACCCACTCTGTGGGACAGTAATAACCATGTTTAAAGTAAACATACCTCAAGACCTGTAAACTCTGTCTTGTCAGTTCTAGCTTACCCATCTAACTGGATTTCTAAGTTCGTACTGCAACACGTATTCCCCTTGAATTTGCAGGAAACACCATGACCTCAAGTGAAGTTAATGGGACCACTTTTGGAGGAGGGCACTTGTCAACTGAAATAATGTTGTTAGAATCTGGCTTTTGCAAAATACCTTACCAAAACAGATTAAGTTACTGCCACACAATACCTGCTGCTGTAATATCACAAAATAAATTTTACAGATGTTCATTTTCACCAAAACTACTTTAGTTTTAAGACTGAAGATCCATCTCTTCTTATATTGATTGCAAACATCTGTTCATTTCCATGATTATGACTCATTATGACTTCAGCCCTAGATTTGCCTTCTTATCCTATTTATTTATTTTTACCTATTGTGCAGTTAAAGCAAAGATTTTCTGATCTGTTTTATGCTCTTAATCCTTCTGCTGGAGATCATTCATCTTAGAGTTAAGGTTATGAAATATGAGTTGATAATCCTTCCAAGTCAATAAAAACCTATGCCAGTATGCATATCCAAATAGCATGGGAAAATAACACAGTAATAATTTGTGTAGGGACTACAATGTGTTGGGCAATTAAAAACCTATGAAAGAGTAGCAAAGTAGAAGGCAGACAGCAGAAATTAAACTTTCTGAGGTTTAAATATTCAAACAATATTCGGCTGATGCAAGCACACGGCTCTGATGACCTCACTGAAATTATTAAAATATGTGTCTCATAACACCTGGCATAAAAAAAAAATAAAAAAAAATCAACCATAATTGAACTTCCAGATATCTCTCTCTAAAGAAATAAAAACTTTCAAAGGAAGGGCTGCTCATCTGTCCAAGGCAGGTGCAGCTAAGTGCTGCCATCTGTCTCATGACTCTCTTTGTAATATCCCTATGATTACCTTGCACTTCTGTGTGTAATTCAGTCTGCCTCTCTTTCAGCACCCTGAGCTGCCCAGAGGTGAACTGCAAGTATTTAGCAGCTGTTTTTCACAATACTCAATCTACGTCTCCCCGTCCCCCCCCAGCCTAAAAGGTAATGGATTAGGACAAAAGTCTAGTCTTTGTTGTTGAACGAGTCAACTGCCAACATCTACTAAGGTATAATTTAAGCAATTACTAGACAGGCCATTATCTTCTATGTTCACAATACTTATAAACCTCATACTGATACAGTATTTAACAGATACTAACTACACGAGTAAACCAAAAGGCTGGTTTGCTACATTTCTTCTATTTTATTTTTTTTGTTGACTCTCAGCTAGTGTTATAAATAGTGGACAAAATAAAATTATTTATTTCACAATTCCTGGTGGTAAAGCCATTTCTTAATTAATATCCGCTAGTAATTATAGAAGTTAAGGTCAAAATACCTACTGAGAAATCACACGTGATGTCAAAGGATGCATATAATTTAATTTTTTCCTTTGCCATCTTGCATACAAGATGACAGCAGGGGAAGCAATTAACATCTGAACATTAGCTGTAAAGCTGTATTATCAAAAAATAACTGCAACATACACATTTCTATTCCAAGAGGAAACAGTCTCAAGTTATTTTAGAACCTTCAGAAGGAACATAGTATCAGGGTTTGGTTTGCATTTTTTCAGGCAAATGCCCCATCAAATTTTAAAAGAAAAAATAAACCCATCCGAAACCAGACAGAGTATCACAAAAAAAGCACTAATCAATTAAAACTGATGAATCTTCTGTTTCAGTAGCAAAGAAACAAAGTAAAATTACAAGCCCAAGACCAAAACGAGGCCACGAGCAATGCTCAGGACCTTAAGTCACAAATTATTTTTAGTTTTGTATTTATCTGCTTTGGATAATTAACACTTTTTTCTTCTACCATTTGCTATTGTCACTTATTTAAACCTTCATTTTCAAGTGGAAGTCTGTCTTCTCTTACTGCTGACTTCTTCAAAGCAAGGGCTGCAGTTTGGTTTCACATAAGATTTTCAAACTATCAAAACCATTAATGGAGTCTGCCCTGCTCTCAGGGATGAAGAAGAGTATCAAAGCATTTTGTACTTCTTGTAAACATGTGACCCACCTTCCCAGACTGCCCAAATGCAAATCTATAGCTGCATTCAATTTTGATGGAATTCTCACAGCACAGTTAATGCATCTTGAGCTTTGTGGTTCAGACAGGAAAGCATCAGATATTGAATGCAGATGTAAATAAACTCTGAAAATGGTATTGGTTTTGTAACACAAACCTTTTTACAATACTGAAGGAAAACATATATTTTTAACTGTTTTGCATTAACTGGAGGTTTTTTGTACCTTTCATTTCTCATTTTCACTATATATTCAAACAGAAAGCATTCAGAATTTTAGACAAAAATTACTCTTGACCCTTTTCAGTAAGGGAAAGTACAATGAGATTGGATTTGTATTCAAGACACTTTGAAATCATACTACCTGATCCTGATGCTTCACATCATCAGCTTTTTTATGACTTATTATTTCTCCATGATCTTCTACAATTGAGAGAGATTGAAATTGAAAGAGATTGCATCATTCTGTAAATCAATAGTCCATAAACTGAAGAAATATAAAATAAGTTACTAGCCTCTGTTCCCAAAAGCTGAATGCTTATACTCAGCTTTCAGCAAAAAAGGACTATTTTCTACAACATCATACTGGAGAGAAAAACAAAACATAGCTTAAGTCACAGAGAAACAAAAAGTATGGAGGTTTGTCCCATCTGGAAACGTGAAACCAAGCATAACTTCAAGTTACAAAACTTAAGATATCTAAAATAAGTTCCACTTAATTTACATCTTGCAGCACTATTTTATTAAATAGTGAAATGTTTATAGCTTCTAAGGCTCTAATTAAAATGTTTCCTAAAAATTATCCTCCTTATTTAATACAAAGACTTTACATACACAAAAAAACCAACCTAGTAAATATTTGAAAGGAAATAATTCATGAATACTCACTCATGAATGGCAGAGTGATCAAGAACAAGCACTCAAAAGCTACTCCAAACAGTCTCCACCAAACCAGTAAAGCACAACCAGGTCTAACTCATGTAGCTACAACTTATAACTGCCTCTTGAAAATGCTTTGATTATGAATAAGGGACCTGACCAAACTATCAAGAAAAGTAATTTCAGACTGCCACGATAGCAAATACACCATTTTTGTCCCCCCCATTTTCAAGAGGAACACAACAATGGAATGCTTCAGCAGACCCTTTAACACAGAACAACAGAGAAGAGATAGAGACACAAACTCAAACTGGACCACTAGATTGAAACAGCTGGTCCTGCAGACATGGGACAACATCCACATTTACTACAACAGAGATGAAAGTTCCTCCTTATGCTATCTCTCCCACCACTGGCAGACTGCATCTTTCCATAGGTGGAAAGAGACTTCTCTTACCCTTCCACCACTCTACACTGTAAATCTCTTCTCTGTTCTGCCTTTTCCTTTCAAGATGAAAACTTAAATACATCTTTATCCAGAAAACCTGCTCCTTGGATTTCCACTGCCTAAGGAAGGACTTCAATTTATTTCAAGCAACAACCAGGGTACCCCAAGATCAGCTGGGCTCTGGTTACCTGGCTCCTTTCCTAAATTGGTCTTCCATTATTAACTTACCTGTACAATGGACAGGCACTTAAAAACTGAAGCCTCCACATAGTTTAAGAACAAGGATGCCTAACTGGTAAAGCCTATAGAGGAACCAGCACAAGACAGGTGTCCATCGACAGTCATGCCATGGCAGAGATCCTGCTTCAACATGGATGCAGCCTCCCATGCACCTACCACTCATTATTTGGGAGCAGGCAGGTGCTCATGACTTTTCTGGGACCCATGACTGGAAGTGGGGAAAGTAAGACTGTGCATACGACTCAAACACAGACAAGGAAAAGAGAGGACCAGGAAAATACAGTTACAGTTACTCATGTCCTCTCTCTGTCCTAACAGTGGCTGGAAGGATATAAAACTCCTGCATTTGGGTATCCATGCTCCATTTGGTGCCTAAAACGGAAGTTAGTGACTCCTGTGGATCTCATGCCAAGCCCCAGAATTATATGGACGACTTGTATCATCTCCATAACTGAGTGTCCTTTGCTTTGTTTTATTTAGAGATAGATTTGTAATAAGATTCCTAAATAATTACATACAATTTATCAGTTGCGTCAATAGTTTACTAACTTTAGCTGTCCAGTTGATTTCAGGTGAAGTCAGTTTGGATTTGTACAAGCATAGAGACTAAATATTTACCAGACATAATGGCATTATTCAAAAGAAATTATTACATTTCTAATGCAGGCAATGCAGTAAAAATTACTGCTCTTTAATCTTTAACTTTTCATAATTCTTTTTTAAAAGAGAAAATCTAGTGAAAAATCTTGATTTTTCAAAAGGTAGTATTTTAAAGATTTATTTAAAATGCTGGAGGTGCTTTATATTACATTTCTAAATGACACTATTTTAATTTCTCTCTGAAAAGGAAATGACAAATGATTGCCATCATTCTTGTTATATTTCTTTACATTTTCAGCAGTATTTTTTTTGTTTGTTTGTCTGTTTGGAGTAGTGGGGTTTTTTTTGCTTCTTTGATGCTGTTTTTTAAAAAAAAGTCATGCTAGAGACAGGTTCTTGGTGGGTTACCCTTGGCTGCCTGCCAGCTGCTCTCTCACTCCACCTCCTCAGCACAACAGGGGGAGAAAATGAGATTTTATAAGCTCATGCCTGCAGGTAAGGACAGGGAGATCACTCACCAGTGACCAGACAAAACAGGCTCCAATTATGCAAGATTAATTTAATCTATTGCCCATTAAGAATGGATAGCAAGAAACAAAACTGGAACACTCATCCCAACAATAAGATGATGACTACTCTGTGTTGAAGTAAAATGTAAAATCCATCACTACTTGAGGAGATGCTCTCCAAAACTAACCCCTCCAAGCCCTCACTTGCCTTCTTCCCAGGCTCAGTTTCTCTCCTGAATCCTCTGCCTCTTCCCACTGAGGTGCTGGGCTGTACGCTGCTACAGGGCAGCCCGTTGCAGCCGGCTGGAACAGACAGTTCCCAGCACAGAGCAGCCCCAGTCACTCCTCACAGAGGCCCAGGCAGCTGCCCAAAACCCAAACCACTAGGCTCAAGAACAGTTGCAACTTCCCAGTGTTGGGCCTTTTTATTCTCTAGCCCCTTCTAGTAACAACTTCATATTCTTTTTCTTGTGTAACTTCCCTTCCACCATCATTAGATTAAAAAAAAAAAAAAAAAGAAACAGGAGAGGAGAGGTGCAGCAGCAAAGAACAGAGAGCCTCCAAAAGTGTAGGTTTTTTTTTTACCCCTCCCAGGGTTCAGTTGGGTGAGTAATTGCTACTAATAAATATATCTATTTAAAAGTCTATCTAATCCTCCAGAAAATATCTAACTTCTGACACTCATTTTAGTCTCCTTAAAAGGCATACTATCTTCACGTGTATAGTCAAATCACTACCATGTTAGTTTGCATTCTTCTGATTGTCAATTTACCATAAATATATATATATGCACAAATATTCCACACGTTACCCAATCCTTGATGCTGTGAGTGTGTGGGGAAAGATGTGTCCTCCTTTGCTGTTTGAAGCACTCAGAGCTGTGCATGCCTTCGCTCATTCAACAAACTTGAAATATAAACTACTAAAAATAACTATTGTAGCATCTTATGTTTTGGACTTAATTTCTACTATCGCATTTCTTTTACCACAGAAGAAATTAACTGTCGCAAATACCAGGAATTAGTCAATAATATATTTTAAGCTTTGAAATATTACACTGAATGATAACTGATTATTATGCACATTTTCAGATCAAGAGAATATAAAAGCAAGCACCATTAGAGATAGTGAAGGAAAGGAGCTTGGAGCAAAGCACACAATTCAAATGAGTTAGTAAGATACAAAACACTAAGTCACATTTACTCCATGGAAAATCATAAAAGTCAGAAGTTTGGCACTTTGAAATAGGTGTCCTCAAAACAAGCCAACTTGAATTTCGTATTTTTTGGCAAAAAAAAAAGATAGAAGTCCGGTGCCCATGGAATAGGAGTTCTGGAATTAGCCACAGAGGAAATAAATCCTATAATACATGTTAAAGAAATATTTGGTGGCGAAATTACATCCATTTTCTACTTTTTATTCCCTGCTAAATACCAAATCAATTACACTTGTATGAAAGCAGTAACAATAAAACTGATCTACTGTCAGACTTTTGTGGCCTCACAAAATATATTTATGGAGACAACTTGCACAAAGCAAGGACCCAGCTTAATCTTTAGACTGTAGGTTAAATTATGTTTATACAAAAGAGCAGTTGGCAGCCTTTAAAAAGTGTTTTCAAAATCTTATTGAAAGATCATATTTGATACACACAAAGTTAACATTAATTGTTAAACTAAATATTAAGATCTTAAACTTCACATGCGCATGTCTTCAAACATTGCAAGAATTCTTACAAACTAAACCTGATGTTGTTCTGTTACCATGATTTGCACATACTAGTTTTTTACTCCACTATAAAGGAAAGGAAGATGCTACAAACTGCAATATACCCCTCCATCTTCTTCATAAATGGTTGAGGAAGTTCTGGGGCTATTAAAACAGACACTCATCCTAGCGATAAGAAGATGGCTACACTGTGTTAAGAGTAAAATGCAAAACCCATCACTACTTGAGGAAGTTCTCTCCAAATTTTCAATCCTGCCTGGTGGTCCCTTAGTTACAACTTTAACCTCTTGCGCACACACCCATTGTTAAGTTAATGTTTTTCCACTGATTCTCCCTAAAAAACTACTAGAACTTTATGAAACACAGTGACACAAAACCCTGACACAGTCCTTGTTACAAAATTAGTCAAAGGATGCCATGAGCTCAACAGAACCTTCAACAAATAGGACAGGACTCAATATCTACAGCAATTGTTTCAGCCATAAATCTTTTTACTGTAGCAACAAACTGTTAATACATTCAACTTGCATTACCAGAAACATATAAAGGGCAGGATACACTTCATGATGTTTTTTCCGTGTCCTCCCTGAGCCCATGCACTTTGGCATATTATTTCCAGAAATATTCTATAGTTAGTAGGGATACAATGTCCCCCGTATTGTCTACTACAACTGATGAGACTAAAAATATCGAATGCCACTGCCTGACACTATGTCCCCTTCACTCAAAACAAATGTGAGGCTTTATGCTTACAATTCACAATACCTTTAGGAGCAATAATCAACATTAATTGCACATGTATCACTGGGAAAACAGACTCACTTCTAGAAAATAAACAATAGAAGAAGTGCTGTTCCTGCTACCGTGCAAAAATTAATGGGGTTTTCTTGTATACTTGTAATGCATGCATTCAATAAATGAGACTGACAAGCCAGCCACAGCTAAGGTTACTCAATGAAGAGTCTCATTTTCAAACTGCTTCAACTATTAATGGAATAAAGTAGCACAGAATATGGAAATTTCTCATCTATGTTGTTTTCATTTCAAAGAACAGATTATTCCTTCAGTAAGATTTACAGAAGTGTTCACATCCCACATGGCTTTACTCCGTACTAGATACAAAGGTCACTGGCTTCTTTTTACTTTCACCTCGTATTACCATGTCTTGTTCCAAATGAGGACATGATAGATCCAAAGAGAAAAACAGGTATTGTTTGACATTAACCGAAAAGCTGGACTTTAAAAAAAACCAACAAAAAACAACCCTTATGCCTCAGGTGCCTCTGTTGGTATTAAGTTTAGATTCAAACTGACCCAGGTTGAACTTTCGAGGCTTGTCAGCAAGCTGTGACTCGTGTAATACAGGAGTTAACTACTGACAACAGCATCCACCAGCTGGGAGGGGGGAAAACCATCCAGACAAAGCTAACTGGACTGTTTTTTGCTCTTCATGTATTTCATTGTACTTTTGATGCTCTTAATCCACTTTTTCTTTGCTTGCTCCTGTATTTCTCGGGGGTTTGAAACACAACATCTGCAGCTTTCAGAAATGTAAAGCTGATAGAACACGAAGGATTAAAGTGTAAGGTACTGAAGGTCTCTCTCTCTACATCCACACATACTTACTAACAAAAATAGAAAAGGCAAAGAGAGGAGAACATTTTCAGAGAGAAGTTATGGTTGCCACCTACCCAAATAAAGGGATGTAAAGACAACATTATAACAATTTCTCTAACACAGTTCAGCATAACCTGTTGAGCAGGAGAGACTGTAAATTTAAAGTTTATTACAGAGATGTGTAATCTCCTTTCTGGGTTTTCAGCATTGAGCTTGTGTCATCCTTAACAAGTTATATGCAGCTCTGCTGTACTGGTGTTTTCACAGCTGGCCATCTACTTTCTGAAAGCAGAGCCATCTAAAGCTAAAGGGAAGCAACAGCTTGGTAGACTCTTACTACTAAAGACAGAGATAAAGAAATTTCAGTAGAAAAAAGCAAAGAAACTGGAGAAAAAGAAAATTACTCCCCCCTATGAAACTCATCTCAAAAAACCCCATTAATTTATAGAAATCTTACAAATTCTATTCTGTAGAAATATGTGAAGGATACCAGAGTTCCAAGGCCGATTGATTTTGCAAGCATGAAGTGATTATGGTCACTAACATAGTAATGATCAGCAAATAGTGATAGTATGTAAGGAAATGACTTAGTGCATAAAACTATTTTCTCAGTTAGGAAGAGTCACTTTTCAAAATACATTTTTATGGAAATATTTCCATTAGGTATTTATTCCACTAAGTTAAAAAATAGCAGAAAGAATATTATCTTCCCAGGAGAGACATTTGTATCACTATGACAGGAGTCTCCAGACAACTTTTTAGTAGCTTTTGTTTGCTTAAAGAGATACAGGTAGGCTATTCTGAAGAAAATGTACAACAGGTGCATTACAGCAACAGATACCACCAGTTTACAAGAGGTTTAATTATCTTGTACTGAGACTGAAAAATGTTAAGAGACATGCTTTTTAGAAGGTGCTGCTGCTGGTGTTGTATTAGTTGGCGTTTACTAACAGAGACCAAAACAGGTATATATGTTTGGTTCAGGGTAGTTTAAGGAAAGCTGCTTATTCTTTTACAAACTAATCCCTCTTCCCTTGTGTTCAGTCACATAATAGTCTGCAGTTCACAAGTACCAAACACTAGCTAGCATTGTAAAGATGGAATCAATAGCATAATCCTATTAAATTCTGCAATGCAGGCTACTTTTCAGATACATAGCGGAATCCTCTTAAATTGATTTTTTTCCTAAATAATAGGTGGAGTTTCTAGCTAGAAACCTAAAAAATACTGTCTGCATAATGCTCTTAGGCAACAGTTCAGCCTGTATTCCTTTGTGCAGCTTCTGTATATTGTCTGACATGTAACTGTGATACTTTACTAGATGATCTTCCAAAACAAAACCAAAGCTTCCCTAATTATTGTAACCATACAGAAATGAAATAATTGAGGGGCTTACTCCCATAAGGCATCAATGAGAACTGACACTCAGTTTGCATGTGAGATATTGGAACCTACTGCCCAAATTCTTTCACTAACCTGATCAGATTTTTCTGAGTAATACTGCAAGCTAACGTTATCACTTGCTTGAGTGTCTTTCCAGATATAAGTAGTTCTACAGTTTACTCCACCCCAAACTTCATCTGCTTATATTTGAAGACACCAGCATCTCTTAATATATTTTTAACAACTATCATGTTTGAACGAACAAGAAAATTTAATCTATTCCCTTCACATAGCAGTAGGTTGTTGATGCCCCCTCCCTGGAGGTATTGCAGGCCAGGTTGGATGAGGCTTTGTGTAGCCTGGTCTAGTATGAGGTGTCCCTGCTCATAGCAGGAAGGTTGGAACCTGATGATCTTTAAGATCCCTTCCAACCTTAATGTTTCCATGACTCTATGATGAGAAGTATCTGCAGCACTAGCTACCTGACTCTTGTAACAAAAACTAATGTTATCTACCCCAGTCTGCATGCAGGTCACTTCAGCTAGGCAGCATGAGTTACATTGATACTTGCTGTTGGGCAGACCTAGATTTCCAGTTCTATCACAGCATACATCCAGCAAGTCACACCATAGTCTCTGCATATTCCAGAACATGTCTTTCATGTCTTTCACAGTAAAGCTACACAGTGGATATGAAGAAATTATTTCACTGCTTCCCTAGAAAAGATCATCCTAAAAAAGTCCTACTTCCTGTCTTTCCCTGTACTACCAAGTCTTCCCAGTTGCTCAGCCCTTATAGATTCTGATCGTATTAGCAGATATACAAAAAGTTGGGGCCTTCACAGTGTCTCAATTACATTGAGGGGCATACAGATATTTGTAACTACAATTTGCAACTCAGAAAATCATAGCAATTCTATTATCAGAATGATCCACCGGCATTGTAAAAAATATGATGGATTTCTCATTTCTCCAAGCAATAAATGTACATACTTAATGTCTTTAGACTGATCTGATGCATTTTTCAGATTATTTTTTATTGCCAGTGTCATGTTCATACCAGAATTTTTATATCCACCAATTAGCAGCAACATCCCTCTCACATACAGCTCTAACTAGATACCTTTTCCAAAATGGACAGGAGCTAAAGGCTTGGCAATGACTCTGCTTGACCCACTGGCGCAACAGGGCCATGAGGGAGCTGAGGAGAGCACGCAGAACCTCACTTTTACCTCATCTGTGTTTCACATTTTAAATTAATCTCTCGATACATCACAACTTGTTACAAAGCTCTGGGATTGACAGGAGGGAAAAAAGCGCAACTGTAGTAACCTCATTAGAATTCTGCTCTCAAAGGCTCCACACAGCTTTGTCTTTTGAAGAGTAAAACTGCTTAACAAGTCAGCACTAGCTCTCGTCCCTCCTGCAACAGCTATGGTAACAGTCTTCACAGCACAAACACGTTTCTTGAACTACTTTCCCAAGTCTCCACTAATGCAAACCTGTGGAGTGAAATAATGGCAAGACAGCTCTTTTGTCTTCCTCCTTTTTTTAAACACTTCACATGACAAGTGTATCACTCCTATTTCCTGTCTTTTGCCTCCTATTGGAAACAATTCGTCAGTATACACATTTCTGAGATTAGGGATAAGCAGTTTGTGTCTAAATCCACAGAATCAGTTGTCACAACAGCAAAGTTAGCCTAAGATTTCAGAGGATTTCTATCCCAGAGGAGCCAGCTGGCAGTGTACTTCAAGATATACTTGTTCAAGCATTTGAGCAAACTTTGAGGTTAAGAGGAATGCTTTTGGGTGGTTACATAATTATGCTAATCACAGGACAATAACAAAACCAATTTACCCACCCCGTAAAACCACTGTAACTCTTCTCATTTTGGGGGACAAGCAAGCAGACTTGTTGATTTCCCCCTTTACTCTCATTTTATCTCAAGATCTGGACACAAGCCTGTCCCAGAACCCAAGCACCTAAGCTCTCCTCACTGGAGCACCTGCAGGGAAGCACACTCAAATGCCACATGCCTGAGGAAGAGGTAGCATGTTACTTTTGTACTCAAGACACTTTGCAGCTACTTCATCTAGCCTGAAAAAAAAAAAAAAATCATGTTGAAATAGCATGGCCAAATAAATAAATTAAGTTACTTAAGCACTGTCATACAGATTTCTAACATTAAAACTTGATGGGTTGCCATTTTCTTGCCTTGCATGAAGCCTGAAAGAAAAACTGTAGTTCTGTGTGAGTGAGGGTTGTGGGGCTGCCTATGTCAGGCCCTTGCTCAGCAGCGGGTCCAATGGGTTGGGTAATCCTCTATGGGGATTTGATCCCTCCTGTACAACTTTCAACCACAAAGGTTCATTCCTGTATTACAATCATACTAAAATAGCCTTAAAACCTTTCTACTGTACCATAACCTTCTAAAACATGAATCCTGGGCATAAAGGGCAGCAAGAATGCATTTACTGACAAAACATGCAAGCAGTAAATGCTTTTCTGATAATAAATCACAATAGCAGGATTAATGTCTAATGAATGAAAGCAACAAAGCAGAGGTCAGTTTTTTATATAAGACTTTTACTGATAAAAAACATATGATAACTGTAATAAGATGTTGATTGTTCCAATCCTTATACATACCCAAGTTTCTACAGTGGAATCAGAGCTGGAAATAAAGAAGCACTTAGAAATTGATATATATTGGCTTTACACACAGTTTAAAACACAGGAGGCAAATCTAGTTATCTTTTTTCTTTTTTAAGGGTTGCTAATGCCAGTACTGTTTCCCTTCTCCCTGCTCCATCCCTTCGCCTTTATAAGAGATTTACACTGCAGAAGCAGAAAACATACTGTACTCCCGAAAGCACACCACAGACTTAGCTGACACAGCCTGCATATGTAGAACCACACATATCATTTATCAAACATAGGAAATCCTAAGCATTTCAGAAATTCTCAAAATTACAAAAGTCAAATAAATATACATTTTTAGGGTAGCATATGCAGTGCCAAGTTAATTCTAAGGATGTTCACAGACTCAACTCTTCAGGACCATTAATTTCTAACACACACCAGCCTGGCATTTTGGACAGGGACAGAGATGAAATTGTATCAGTCAACATGCCTGGAAGGAAGAGGATGACTTAAAAGCAGTGGTTGTAAAGCCCCAACACAGGACACAGCAATAGCATCAATTTCCCTCAACAGCATAAAGCTCTTCTGAAAGGAAATATAGGACTAACAAATCTGATTTCTTAGTATTTTGAATACTATATAGTCAAATGTAGTAAAAGTAGAGGCCTGTACACCCCAGGAATCAAAATGTTACTGCATTAAAACCTTAATTCAAAACAGCTTGAAAGTCAACATACTTCTGATGAAAATTAATTTCTTTCCTCCTTCCTCTTTATGAGTAAAAAAAAAACAAACAAACTTAAATCCAAAACAATGTGTTTTCTAACATGCACTTACAAATTGGCAGGGAAGAGAGAACAGGCACGTTTCTAAGATCACTTTTGTACATGTAAAAATAACACAAAGAAAAAAACGTGATATACAAGTATTTTATAGAGTATAACTGATTTAGCTGATGCTACTGAGGCATAGAAGATAAAACACACCTTGCATGTTCAGTTATTCATTCTAGATACAAATCATAGAGGAAATAGAAAAAGATGCATAGATTATAAGAAACAAGTGTGGGAATCAAAGTGAGAGCGGCCACACAGGACACTGCTTATAAAGACTAACCTAGGTGAATTAAAAGAGCAGAAAGTCTCAGTGTTTCCAAATAGTCTGACAATGCAAGAGCTCTGCAGTGCTTTGGGTTTTCTTGGCCACTGATCAGTGCAGGAGAGCAACAGAACTGCAGTGTACAGGTCAGCAGCACATCTCAATAGGCACAAATGAGAAAAGATGTGTCCACAACTGAAAACACTTTAGCAAGTTAACTAGTTAATAAAATGCTTGTGTAACAAAGTACAAATACAAGAAGTATTTTCAGTGGAACCCTTCTGATATTTAAAAAGAAGGAAAAAAAGTGTTCCTGTAAAGATCCATTTTGCAAGTGCTAGAGTTTTATCTTGCCCTTTAAAGACCAGAGGGAGGAGAGGGGAATTCCGATTCAGATATAAGTCTGAATCATTTTTGCCTGGAACTATATTTAAAAGATACTAATAAGCTTGCTGTATTTAGATTTAACATCATAATATAACTCTTAGGCAAAATATTTCTAATTTATCACCCAAATGCTTTAATTCAAATGTTTAACCTGGTGTCTTTAACCTAAATGAATTGATCATCACCATAACAATCTTATCTGCAAACCAGCATACTCTTTCTGAGAAAAAAGGAAGTTCAAACCAGAATCTAGTATTTCTTTAGAAAGGTAATACACCAAAGAGTTTACACACTGTGTTGGCCTATTTTTATGAGGTTAAACTGAGAATAGGCTTTTTCCAGAAAGGTAAAGTCTACCAGTTACAGAATATTTCAATAATTCAGAGGTCTTTCTGGGTTTCATATACATAGCCTGAGTCCTAGAAATATATAAAGTGTGTAAGTACATATACACATACATATAGCTACACCTGAGCCCGTAAGTTTTGCTGTTTGATGATTCATTAACACAAACCCAATTATAAACATATTTTGCTCTCAACTCAATGTATATTTCATTTCTAAACATTTTAAACCAGATTTTCTCAAAACTTACAGCATCTAGCACATTTTTCCCCAACTCAAACAGAAGAAAAACACTCATATAATCAATAAAACTTTTATGTCTTGCACTTGAAATATTTTCAGCTAATTGCCAAATAAAGAAAAGCTTTTTTTTCTGATTTTAGAAAACTTAAATTAACATCAGAGGAGAGTTCTGGTTCTGTAAGGGCCAGTTTCACATGCAGTTTCACAGATCTGTGAACAGAAAGTGAATTTACCTGAGTAAAGGACCTAAAAAAACTGCCTTTGTGCAGCGCTATGAAAGAGCTATGAAAAACTCTTCTGACAAAATTTTGTTTGGAGAAAACCCTAAAGCCTCAGCTTATGCAATTCAAATCAGGAAGACCTAGTTAATTACCACGTGTAAGCCTTGAACTTCTGATACTCTTTAATACACTGCTCACATACCTTACAAAACCAAATCTTAGTCATGCATCCCTAACCGATTTCATAATGCCTCCCCCCCTCCGATTCTGTCTTGCTAATGTTAAAAATGGTCTTGAGAAAACACTTGGTGTAGTCCACCAGTCTCTGTGTCATATTTGTCATGCAATGAGTCAAAGATGACTTATGCTGTACTCTAAGTCATCCTGAAAATAAATTTTTTAGTTGTGGGTTTGTTTTTTTTTACTTTAACTTTTTTCTGTATATAATTGGTAATTACTTGTACAAAAGTCACAGACTGTCACGCCGCACAGGCGGCAGTGTGTGCTCCCTCCCCCTCATTCAACCAAAAAGGGCAAGCAGGCTCAAACAGACTTCACATTAGCCAAAAGATCAATGGCGAAATGTTTGGCAGGTTTCTTCCTGAAGCAATCAAAATCCCATTCCAAACACAGTTCATATTTCAGGGGAGATGTGTTTGCTAAACCACCTGCTGCTCTTAAGAAAAGAGCCTTTAAATGTGATAGGCAACCTACCTAAGAAAGGCAGCCAGCATTTTCTTTCTAAACAATTTGATTTAAAAAAAAATAAAATAGTGAAATTACTTCAGCACTTGGATTATGTTACCTTCTGTAAAGGTTTATTCTACCAACAGCTGCCATCCCCTCTGGGCATGGGAGGACAGATCTCAAGAGGAGCAGCAGTACAACAGCTGCCCCTTGACTCCCCTTCAACACAGTGGTCTGTTTCTGCTCATGGTTAAATCCTTTCTAACACGAATAACACATGAAGAATTTCTATTATGCAGCAGATAGTGTAGCAATGAAACTGCAGATGAGGACAGAACACATTGTTTTTGAGCCACACAAAAGCATGTCATTTTTAAATTTTTCTCTTGTATTTCAGCATCAGTCTTTACACCATGCCTAGTTGAACTCACAGCCTGGCTTCCTCTATTTCAGATGCCCTCCTTTATAAAATATTCAAACGCAGGAATACTGCTAAATAAACTAAGAAAAGATACATATGATCAGACTTAATCAGTAAAGGCAGAATCAACTTCCACTAAAAACAAACACTATATTCAGCAAACTTCTTCAGTAACAGCACTATTAATGAGTGAAAATGCAGCTTACATCAGCATCCCATGGCTGTGAAGATACAGCATCTTCACAAGCTGCTCATATATGACTTCCAATGTCTATACACACATTTTAGACACAAAATTGTACGACTTCATCTAATTATTATGGTTCCCCTGACACTGTAGTTTTAAAGGTCAAGCAGGGTATTTCTAAGCAGTTCAATTTTTGAAGCAAACTAAGAAGAAATTAAAATTTAGGGAAGGAGCAGGGGTGCATGATCCTCTTTTGAACTCAGCCATGTGGAATTCAGTGATTAGAACTGAATTAATATACTGGAGAATAAATTAAGCTCAAGTTTATTTGCAAGGAGTTCATATGATGTACATCTCCATCTTTAAGTAATTTTTGAGCAGTTTACATATTTGCAGTCATCTTTACATCAAGGAAACATATAGTAAAAATAGAATGCAAAGCTAAAGCATTGCTACTTTGCTAATCTCCAGCTTGCCTCCATGCTAGCATTAAATTACTCGTTTCTCCAGATTCTTCCTCATCCCTATTCTTTTCCTACATATACTTCTACTTAAGATAGAAAAGTGCATTGTTTAAGGACTGGAGGATGAAGGACATTTCTCAGAAGCTTACTAGGAACTGCTACAATAGAAACAGTTATAAGAAAAAAACCTATACTTTTTCAAGTGTTTCCAATAGAGCACCTGTATTCCAAACCATATGGTTCATACAGATAATTGCTTGCTTTCATGTCCTTGCCAGGAAGTACTGCAAATTTATCTTTGACATGATAGAAAAGAACACCTTTGTTGATATTAGCAATTTTTCTATTTAATCTTGTTAGGGGACATTCTTAACCTACTGGGAAAAAAAAAATAATAAAAATAGCGCCTTATCAAAACTTACTCATTAAATTACAAGCAAGGCAAGAGTACCTTGCATGACTTTCTACTACAACTTTTTAAAGTTATTAGCACTGCAACTTTGCTACTCAGTGTCAAACATGTTTCTTACATTTTTGTCTGAGGTCTTACGCAAAGCTGCCTTCCTGTCCATGTTATGTGGGGAAAGTTACATTGTTTCTTAGAGACTCCACTCCTTCCAAATCTGGTACGGTCAAGATTACTGAGCATAACTACACCCGGTCTCAGCCAACAGCTAGTAACATTCCTGTTTGGTTAATGTCATCTAACTATTTGTTCATCAGTGCAAATATGGATACAGACATTCACTTCAGTGGTAAGTGGGGGCTGAGAGGCCAGAAGGTACAACTCACTGATCAGACTACTGTTCATAGCCTCTGGTTTGGTACACCAGTATTTGCATCTCCAAAGAAGTGCATCAGTCTTTTGTTTATCAGGGGTTTTAAGCATCTCTCGGAGATCAGCGAGTCTCTGAGAAAGATAAAGTTTCGACTGGACCAAAGGAAGACTTTGAACACCTGAAGCAGCCCAGGTAGTTTTGCAGACAAGAGCTGTTGCTGGGAGATGCACCCCAGCACTTGAGGCCACCAGGGAAGAAGCTGAGAATGTCAGGGGAATGCAGGTACGGGGAGAGCAATCATTGATTTTACATCTGTGTAGAAATGCTTTTCTTATTTCTTCACTGAAGTCTAAAAACATTAGAATCCATGTTATCTATTTTGGATGCTGCAAATAATTTATTCATATTTTAAACTAATTGCTTTGAATCAAAGGAATTTTCTAGTGAAAATGTAATTGCTCACTAAATGGTAAGGTATCCAGCTTTCAGGAATTAAAGAACAAGTATGAACACCCCACATGCAGTATTTCAGGGGGGAAATGGGTAGTAAGACTTGATTCCACAAAAGCAGCATATAACAACATAAGAACTAGCCCAACAGGACTTCAAACAGCAGGAAGCATCTTCCAACAATAAGTGACATCAAGGATCTCTC
>NW_009952533.1:4200837-4203172 GCF_000747805.2 Chaetura pelagica | reverse complement strand
TCCCTATTGCCAGGGCAGCAAATCTTAAAGTGTTCTGGTTGTTTTTGAGTTTGTTGTGGTTTTTTTTTTCTTTATTCCTAAAGGAGTTTACAGCACCTTTCTTT
The DNA here is from genome assembly GCF_000747805.2 of Chaetura pelagica. NCBI lineage: Eukaryota > Metazoa > Chordata > Aves > Apodiformes > Apodidae > Chaetura > Chaetura pelagica. Next base: position 4,203,068 of record NW_009952533.1, on the reverse strand, counting down.
AATGGAGAATATTGGGCTCATCTAGTTCTACTTACAACAGTTTCTACCTTTGTACTGCTAGCTGCAACGTGCCCAGTCAAACTTTTGACAATCAAATGAAAACTGGATTCGAGCAAACGGATAATACATAGCTAGTCCTCAGATCAATCTCATGCTGCCCAAGTATCAGGGTATATCAAGTAGCAGCTATGAATTTCCAACATCACCCACTGCAATACTGTAAGTCAGGCCACTGTCATCCCATTGACTTAGCCCATGAATAAAGCTCAAGAAGCCAGTTAAAAATCAGTGTAGAAAAGTTGAGAGTTATTTCCACCCTCCACCGAAATTGATAAAATCTCACACAAAATTCTTCCTTGATCTGATATAAGCACCGTTGTAATTATTAGAACATAATATGAAATTGATGAGAAGTTCATTAATAGAAAAATACTCTTGTCCTTAGGAATAAGGACCACTTAAAGACAGGGAAATTCGAAATAATTGATGCATTTTGTCATGACACCACCACAGTAAATAAGCTGTAACTTGAAGAAATTAAAGCCTTTAGTACCATTTTAAAAAGGTACAATTTTCAAGTAGCACAATAATTAATAGAGTGAAAGCTACTGAGTTACCCATCTTCAGATCCTGTAACCAAGGCATATACTACAACTCAGTCAAACGTTGCTCTGATCAACCCCCACACACTCAATCTCTGACTCTTCTGCCTAGATTACCCTCAGTCTTTTATCAGCATTTATGCTGCTGCAGTCATATCAACATTAAAAAAAAAAAAGTAAATTAAGATTTAATTAAAATTTTTAAATTAATATTAACATTTTTATAATAAATTTGCTTCTGGCCAATGCAGAAGAATAATCTAATAATCAGAAAGTTGTATTCTAAAAAAAACACAGGTCTCTTCTTTCACTACTAAATGACAGCTCTCCACAAACATTCCACATTACAATTTAACTACTGTGTAACAACATATTTGCAATGCAGTTCACAACTACTAAGCAAACTTTTTAGACCTAGTTTTTTGTAATTGTATTTCCCTGGATCAAGACATCTTTTACTAGTTTATAAGATTTTGGTTCAGCATGTGAACTACCTTGAGCTCAACCTGAATACTTGATTCTCTTGCTTTAAGGAAAATCCAGTAATATAATCACAATTTATATTCCTTGTGTAAAATTATTTCTGCTGTTTTCTATGTATTCTTTCAGAAAACTAGAAACACTATGAAGAGCTTTCTTTAAAAGTTTATTATCTTCTAATACATAACTGAAGATGCTTTCTGTAGATACACTTGTTGGGAGCAGGCAGTATTTGCACCAATTGTCATGAGTTGATGGTTTAACAACTCTAGACAGCTATGGCCTTTAGCACAAACCCCTGCTGATTTGCAGATTTGAATGATGTCCCTCATCAATATTTCTCTCGTCTGCTTTGTGACAGTAAGAAACTTACTGAGTAGTAAAAAGCATCTTTACTTCCCTAATGTGTACAACCAGTGACAACTGCAAAATCATTTTGACATTTGGAGAGTTGTTAACACGCTCACATTGTCTTTAGCATCTTGAACATGCTAATTACAAACATCATTACTGGGGAAGAAAAGCACTAAGCTCAAAGCTTGAATTCTGCTGCATCTTCTCAATGTATGATCATATTAGAGTGACAAATTTGGGATGAAATAAGGTACTGGCTTATGCCACCTCAGAGAACTACTACATTTAAGAGGTAAGACTCTTGCTAAAATTTGCACAAAATCAGTCTAAGTAAACGAACAAAGTCAGTGATCAGAGTAGCAAATGGCAAGGTAGTTCCCCAAGGCCAGAGGTAACGCACACCCTTTGCCAACCACACAATTAAACTCATGATGCCCCAAGAAAACCAGGTTAAGGACACCGGACACACGAACATCCCACCCTTTTTACCCACAGAGCCTCTGGCCAGAAGCACTCTGTTCTTTAATTCCCAATGTGCTATGGCTCTATTGCTGAGGATAACTCTTCTGCCTGGAACAGTTTTGTATGTTAACATATTCTACCAGAAGCTCCTTAAATGGGGCATATTTTTCCTCCGGATATTTGCCCATAAGGTGCCGTAACTGAGTACCACATGATTCAGTCATTGGTTCATAGCTTATAATGTTGCTATTTACAAATTCATTGAAGGGTATGTTATTATAACAGATTAAATTGGCAGCCTTACTATATGCTACAAAAATTTTCTTCAGCAGG
>NW_009952533.1:4188188-4200493 GCF_000747805.2 Chaetura pelagica | reverse complement strand
TCAGCAGGACAGGCATTTATATGAAAGCTTCCTTACCAAAAAATCCTCATTTCCTCTGCATATATATGAGTCATATGCATTTAAAAACTTAATTTTATTCTACCATACAAATATTTGATATACATCATTTTTCCTAGATTAAAACAGTAAAGAAAAAGCTATAGTGCGATCAAGCTTTTTAACGAAGAGATGGACATGCACAGAAATGTGCTTGTTACTACTAAGTCATGACTGTCTAAGAAAGGCAAAGTTTAAAGAAAATTGAGCAGAATCAGCTCAGTCCCTCAATAAACAGACCTTCAAGTACGGAAGCCCTTCTCTGGGTCTAAGCTGAAAGAGCCTGCTAAGGAAAGGTAATCCAGGTTATCTCTAGAAAGAGGAAGTTGCACCTAGTATTTGTAATCTAGACCTGAAGAAAGGCTTGCAAGGGTCTGGTATTATAATCTCAAAACCCTTTCATTAAGAGCATTTTTCTGGAAGAACAGTCCTTCAATGAGAGTATGTAAATAAATGTGCCCAGCCCTTCACTTTGGCAGGTGGTATTGTAAACCAAACAAGATCAAGCATAAAATATTAGAAACAGTATGCTGTTTTTAAAACACCACATCGACATCAATTTTATAAGAAAATAAATAATAATCTTTGCCTTCCCTTTCAGAAGCAAGACTTTATACAATAACCATAGGGAAAACAATGTTTTATGCTGCATCATTAAACTGTAGGCCCCAAATCAACTTCACTGTTGCCTGCATTCCAACACAGTGCAACTGAATCATGTGCTGCAAAGGGAAATCTTGTGTTCCCTTTGGTTTCAAAATCCAGCTTTACTACGTATCCAATATATAGAGCTGATTGTTATTTCTTCATATCTGCTAATTACCACAGATTGTGATCATCTATTTATATCTTCAAAAATACTCCTAAATGCACTGCAAAATATTTGCCAGAGGATTCAGAGGTCAAAAGTGATCAATCATTTGGCAGATACTGTGTTTTTTTGAACAACCAAATTATATTGCTGTTTCTTATTTAAAACAACAAGAACAAAAAAAATCACCACAGTTCATGGGGGAGGAAAAAAAGAAAGAACTGAATGAGGATATCTTTGTTTTAAACCCAACAAAGAAGACAACTGCAACCAGCCAGCAGATTTTTAATTAATTTTGTCTGCATGTGGCAAGTACTCACATTTTACACATTAGCCATTTCTAGAAGACTCCTTTGAAGGGGTTACAGCTGCCATTCTGAAGCAACACATTTCAAATCTAAGTGGTAAAGCATTATCAGACTGCAGTCCAGTGTGGAATACCTAGAGCTGTCTGTGATTACTCAAGTTACATCTGGAAAGTCACATCCCAGGAGCACCAAATACCCCTTAGCCAGTACCCAGAAAATTTTGTCCTGGGGACTTGTCCTGATGAGCATCAATTGATGGTGAGTGCCTGGCAAGGCCACCCGACTTTCTACAGCACACAGCTACCCTGACAGCCAGCACGTAGCCTCCTACCTACTCCTCCTGTGCTGCTACAAACCATTTACAGTTTATCCTTTGCTAAGCACACATGCTGAGGCTTCATTGTTTTCACTACAACTTGCCTTTATGACAGTAAAGGCAATCAATAGCACAAGCAGGCACTTCGACCAGATCAGCATGTCTGGGCAAGGGCCTCTTCCTCTTAACCCCTATCCCAGTTACTAGAAGAACACTGAAGTCACAGGGCAAGGATCTAACACAGAAGGGACCACCTCTCAGTTACTGCACTGAGCCAGGCTTATACGAAATAGAAGCAAAACAAGTAACTAAAACCACCACCATGAACATTTTTTTTTTGTTTATTCTTGGTTTCTCTTTTCTAATAACCTGCTCCATGTCTTAATCTTTCCATCAGTTTTAATTGGTGTCTGTCAATTTTTTGCACTCTGAGGAATTGCACCCAGCTTTGATGAGGAACATGAGGTTTTCAGTTTAATAGCACTAGCAACTCCTTACTGACAACAGCTGAATCTTTAGCTGTACAGATGGAAAAAGGTCTGGTACCCTATTTTACATATGTTCATTTTCCCTTTTTAGCAGCTGCATGGTTATAACAGACATTTTTAGAGCTTGTCAATGAGAGAATGGAGGAAAAATGACACTTGTAAGCAGGTCAGCAGTTCAAGTCTCTAGTTATCTCCATTTTGCTTTAGGTGATAGTCTGCCATCTTTTCTGAAGTAGTCTGGTTCTTACTCTAGGGTAAACAGGACGTGAAAAACACTAAATCACAAACAAGAATGAAGACAGCTATTCTGAGCATGCAAAAGGCACAAAATACTGATGCATTTTTATTACTGAAGCATTTAATTAAAATTATACCTCTCGTATAAAAGGGCTGAAGAATTACCTGTTGATTTTTCATCCTCAGAAACAGGTAATTTAACTGCAAACATGAAAAAAAATGGACACTGTAGTTTCAAGAAGATTTTGTCCCAACTTGATAATATAAATGCTAACACAAAATACACCCCTTTACTACTAGCTCTTTGCAACTTAAAGGTGTTTACTGCTTCTACATTTCATGTTAGTGCCACCAAGATCCTTCTGCACAAACTAACAAAAATTATATTAAAAAAGCATGAATTAGTTATTCTCAAAGCAAAGGGCCTTTGCGAGTGACAAGATGAGGTCTTTGCCCAGGAGCTGGCTTTGATAACAGAAATCAGAGAGCCCTTCTCACTTTTTGTTCCACACTCATTAGCACTGTCAGAAATAGTTGTAGGTGAAAAGCCGTATTATTCTGCTCCTCCTCCTTTGGGATGTCTGCGAGTCTGAAGATTGACTGACATAATCCATCTTCCAAATCTATTAAATTCTCTCGTGCTTTATAAAATGCATTTTTTACAGCTTTATCATATCCAATGCACTGTAATCTTACCCATCGCTCCTCCACAATTCAGCACTTTCTAGCATATTTCATCCATATATGAGGGAAAAAGCTTCTTGTTACATCTAGATCAGATTTATTTATAATTAACTTGGATAACTTTCCTATCTATACTGGATCTGGCTGGAACCGAGTTAACTTTCCTCACAGCAGCCCATATGATGCCATGTTTTGGGTTTGTGGCTAAAACAGTATTGATAACACCACGGTGTTATGGCTCATGCATAACCCTAAGGCTCTCTTTTTCCCCTGTTCTCACACCCCACAAGAAGGCTGGGGCTTAGGAAGAAGCTGGGAGAGGACACTGCCAGGACAGGTCACCCCAGCTGGCCAAAGGGACATTCCACCCCAGCCAATGCTATGTTCAGAGCTCACTGCTCCCCCTCTCATTACTCCTAGTGGGAAGCAGAAAAAGAACAGAAAGAGCCAAAGCAAGAGAACTCTTGGGTCAAGGTAAAGAGAGCTTAATGACTCAAGGGAAAAATAAGAATTATAACATGGTTTGGGTTGGAAGGGACCTTAAAGATTATCTATTTCCAATCTCCCTGCCATGGGCAGCTCAGGTTGCTCCAAGCCTCATCCAACCTGGCCTTGAACACTTCCAGGGATGTGGCATCCGCCACCTCCCTGGGCAACCTGTTCCAGGCTAGATAAAAGCTGATGCAAAAGCAATCACTCATCACCTTCCACAAGCAGACTGTTACCCAGATAGTCTTGGAGCAACAGCCACCTTGGAAGCCAAGCTTCTCACCTTCCTCCTCTATTATGTTTTTGTTTGTTGTTTTGTTTAAATTTTTTTTTCAGTGTTCATCCATTTGCATTAATAACTGTAACAGTTAATTAATAAAATCTAGAATGCAAACTTTTTTTCTGGTAAAAACCCAGAAGATGATCAAGAATGGTACAGGTTATTTGTTCTGAGGCATGGATTCTAACTCTGCATATGCATAGTAGTTGACATGCTGTGGTTATTACACAGAAGGAATACTACATAACACGTGAAGGATACTAGATCACATTTTGTCACACTAAGGATTTTTAAAATGCAAGGTGTGAACAAAAAGAGCTTGATTCAGAAAGAAAAAAGTTTGAATATTTTTGTCTGTGCAATCAGATGGCCAAGTGAGTCATCCTTCAGTCATGCTCTTCATAATAAAAATAAAGTCATTTAGAAGAGAAAAAAAGCCATTCTAGTCTTATCTGCACATTCTAGATACGATTAGAAACTGTATTTAAAAATGCATCAAGACCGATGGAAAAAACTCGTTAACAGTGTAGAAAAGCGAGTACACAACCATCTGCCTGATTTGTAGTTTGATACGTTCTCGGGGATGGTTAAGGAGAAAACTCCCTTGAAATGATTCAGAATCAATCTCTTAAGCTCTAAACCAACTTCCAACTTAATTTTTGAGAAATTCTGGAAGTCCACACAATATATACATTCAATTAATTCAATCAAGCAAACTAATTCTGCTGTCAGCTCACTTTTCTTCTTACAGTATCAAGCAATCTGCAATCATTTGTCCAATAAAATTATTTGTTCAGTTCAACTCAAAAATCTCTCCCTCATTCTCATTTGGGCTTTCTCACATCTGACTGCTGCCAGATGTTACAGGTAGAGGCAGACAGACACACCATCTGCACTACTGAGTGTCTCCGACAAATCCTAACCGGCGGTTGGCTTCATCTGAACATTAATGGCTGGTGGCAGCACAGCAGGTGCCCTGGAGGACCAGTGCGAAATGTGTCGAGAAGCCCAGAACAGGCTCAGTACTTATGCACCAGAGAAAAACAGGGAGTTATTAAAAAAGGCTCTGCAATACAGATGGAAAGAGATTGAGAAAACTGTTTCAATCATGACTTTTATTTCCAAGTAATACTACGTGGTGGTGTATTTTTAAAAATAAAGTCTCGCCTTACTGTATTCCACAAAAGCAGGAAAGCAGAAACGTAATTACCAAGGTATTTATAAGCTGGAGTGCATTTTAATAGCTTGCTTGACATGGGACAAAAAAGTCCAACAATATACATTTCAACTGCATCGATTGCCAGATAATACAAGACAAATACAAATATATACAGATTTGTACAAATAAAGACTTACTCCTTAGTAGGTTTTACAATACAAAGCTACCACAAATAAAGGCCATCCATTATACCAGTGTGCTATTTCTATGCAAACGGTTTGAGTGCATGGGACCCTACCCCCCTTCTTTCAAAAGAATATAAACCAAAACCTGATTGTTTTTTTTTTAATCACAGTGTGTCAAAAACTCTCCTACGAGGTTATATCTAAAGTTGATAAGCATGGCAAGAAAAACTCACTTTATAATTGATATATTGAAGCCATTTTCTGTTATTCTTATCCTTCAGTCCTTCTGTAACCAATACAATTTCTTGCTTTGTTTTACAAGAATTTTGATCTCCCTCAACATTCACACCAAGTTATTCCACAATTTGTTAGAGAAAGTTAAAAATACGACTTACTCTCCGCAATCATCAAATGAATTCCACAGCTCTTGAGAGAAATATACAGCTGAAGGAGACTTTGCTCCAAGACCTTTCTAGTGTAGAAGTCCAATACACATGGCAAATAACATCTGCACTTACCTGACATGTCACCAAAGCTGTTTCATGCTACCCCATTAGCCTACATGCACCTACTGTGAAATATCTTTAGAGAATAAATAAAAAAAACAACAACAAATCCCACTTGCTACTCTTAAATGCCCAAGTTAGTTGACCGTCTCTGTGCTAATATGGAGAAACCCCAACTACGTTATTTGATGTTATATTTACATTTCTTTACTGGCAACTGAACCAAGACCTACTCATTTCACACAAACAAAACTGCTTGTTTTTAAAGATCATTGTAAATTAGTTTCCTCAAAAGGCTGCAGTCACCCTATACCACTGTCCATTCTCTGACCTTACCAGTTACCTGGCACAGCTACAAGAAAAGAAGTTCAGAGCAGAGCCATAATGTATTTGCATGCCTACACATCTTAAACCAAAAATGGGAAAGAAGTAGGTGTTAAAAAAAGACTAGACACAAATCTGATTAACAGAGAGATATGCCTGCTCATTTTTGCTCATTAAAAATGTAATGACTCTGCCATTGCCTCAGTCCCTAAATCAAGTTCAAGTGTCTCTCAGCACACCAGATAAATTCTAAAGCAGGTTACGAACTGTGTGCTGCTGCTTCTTCAGTCAAAGCTCTCCTGTGACAAAGTCCACTGTGCACAGCACCTGTGACACAGAGCACATGTGTCCTCCCCTGCCACTGCACAGGGCCAGGGTCAGCAGATGCCATTAGAGCGCAGGCTGCCTGAAGGCACTTTGCAATCTTCTTGAGGAACAGCTAAACACACATACTTCAGCTGTTACCACAGCAGTTTCAGATCAATCACTGAGCTATGTCACTGGTGTAATAACATTACCTGTTAGGCTTACACTTGCTGAAGATTAGACTGAACTCCATCTACTCCACTTTGCCTAATTACTTTGTCAACCAGCACAGTATCAAAACGCAGGACACCCATCTCCAAGTCAAACCCAGTAATTCAAACAGGGAAACAACTACCAGAATTTCATCATAATAGCTGAAGGATTTTGAAGCCTTTGCCTACTTCCCCCAGTTAGGATTTAGTTTATTAAGCCTTAATCAATACCTTAAATTACATTTTGTACTCCCTTGCATCTATCAAATGCAAATAAGAACTTTCATGAAACAAAAAAGTAGGATTAATTTCCTGGTCACAGAACATCCTAGACATTCTCCAACAGGAACACAGCAAACTTGTGGCTTTCTTCTTTTTGTTGTGCTTGGTTTTTGTTGTTTGTTTGGGGTGTTTTTCATGTTGTTTGTTTGATTTTTTAAATATTTAATTCACTAGTCTAAAGCTTTGGCAGCCTATATGCCTATCCTCTTTTCAACATTTAATTGGATAGCACACAAATTAAGAGGTAAAACAGTAAATTCTTTAAATTCACATGATGAGCTCTACTCTTGTCAATTGCTCCATTAGAGTCAATGGAAACACTTGTTTGAAGGAAGGTTTTGAGGCTATTTCATGGTTTTTCTTGTTTATTTTTCTTTCAGGCAGACAAGGATGAAACAATGGATTAAGTTCATTAACTTTTAAATAGCTCCACAGGGTTTCAGTGGTATGAAGTTGACTTACTGTTAAAAATTAATTGTAAAAAACTTTTATTTTCTGATGCTTTCCTTCACTAAAACCACTCAAAACCTGTTCCATTAAAAAATTAACTTCCACATCACTAATTGTCTCAGTACCTGAAAGGGCAAACGTAATATGAGCTATAGGTAGTTTTGAAAAAAAAAAATAAATCGTAATTTCCTTATGTTAAATGACACCCACAAACCCTGTCAAGAGAGATCTTTACAGCTCATATTCCTGAAAGGTAGCTTCTGTAAAATGTGCATATGGTACTAATAGTACATTTGAGTTCAGCAGCAAAATACCACTATTAGTCATAATCTGATACTAAATTAAGGGATATTAAAGCTCTTAAAAATTTAAGATTTTTATGTTAACTACATTTACTCCATTTCTTCCCACATGCTCAAGTTATAGGATACTTTTAATTTAGGAGAGGGACAGGTAATATTTTTCCTCAGATGGAATCAATATTAAGGCAGTTATCAGTTAACATCTTAAGAACAGAAAACTTGGGCCCAAAAGCACAAAGGAAAAACAGGAATTGATTCCTACCAAGGAACAGGGTCCAACAGGAATTGCATTATTCTTTCTTTCTTCCCTAGAAACTCTTAGTCTATATATCATCATTATGATGATATATAAGGGGAGGGGAAAAAAAGAAGGGTACCAAAATATCATCCCACACTTTCTTTAATCATATAAAAAAAAGTCATCACATAAGCATTATTCATTCAAAAACTGTCTCATTTTCAACAGCCTAGGGCTAAAGGGAGATACAGATGGGAGGAAGTTAACAGCACCATCTGCAGAGAGGAACTTGTCACGCAAAGCACTATTTCAAAGGAAATAAAGGAGAGGAAAAGCATTTTGCACTTGCTTCACAGCTAAATATAGGCTGGAAGATAGCCATTTGAATGTATTTATTACTATTTTTATGCACATACATGCCAACTGCTTCTGTAAATTTGTTTCCAAATCAAGAAGCTTTGTAGGACCATACTTCCACTTATAATGTGAGAAGATTAAAGAAGTTTCCAGTGTTACACTTTCATTCCTCTAGTGATTTATTTAAACAGCCCAAGTTAATGGATTTTTTTTTTCTTTCCATATTACTTATAAACATGCTTTAACAAAATTTGTTTTATGGCTTTACAAACTGTTGCCACATCTTTGAATATTTAACAAGTAGCACAGATCTGGCTTCTGTAAACAGAGCTATGAAACACCTCTACCTTAACAGTAGCAGTGATTTGTTACCAATATCATTCTTCCAAGTTCAATTTGTCTAAACATAGCCTATAAAGGATCTAAACAGAATGCACCAACATGCAAAAGCAATATTTGAGTAAAGTATTCCATACATAATATACATTTTACTATTAAAACTGAGCCCTACTCAAGATCCATGCCAACAGCTTACTGAAAGCTTTGCTGTGTTGCTATCTCAGAGCCCAGCATCCCATATCATCTTTCATATCAGAAGTGACATGGTTGAAATAAAATTCTGTCACTGGAGAGTGACACGAGTCCATATAGGTAGCATAATCTGCAAAGACATAACCAGCATCAAAACTCAGCCCCCCGTTTTAGAGACAGCATACTGATTTGACTGGGAAGAGCAATGTTTCAGGAAATACAATTACTTACATTAAAAAAAGAAAACTTAAAACCCCCTGTTAGTGCCGAGTACTTCACAGTATAATGGACACGGGTTAACACGAGCATGAACACATCTGATGGTGTAAAGATCAAGCCTGCTATATATTAAGTTAAAGGTTTTCTGAACACTAAATTAAATAGTGCTTGTACACATGCAGTTACAAGATAAAAATCTGACTTTTATTCATACTACCTTGAAGAACCTGATGAGCATTTAAAGTTTGTGGAAGTAAATCAACAAGTCTGGCTTTTTGCATATGCAGTGTTCTGGCACTGTTTTTTTCAGGATGTGAAAAGGAAAGAATGACGCTTTTGTTACATCTTCAGGACCATCCACTGCAGATGCCACAAAAATATTAAAACTTTGATGTGCATGGGCACACATGCATTGGCATCCTGTTTACAACACTGGATGGGAAACAAACCTCTCATGATCTAAAACTGTTTCTTCATAAGAAACAGGTATATCAAGAAAACATATCTTAAGAAAGATATCTCAACCACTTAAGTCCCCTCACCCCCCAACTTCTGTTACTGTAGGCAGTCTCCTAAAAAGTTAAGGCCCAAAAATCGAAGCTGTGATCCCTCTGGGGAGTTTCAGCTTCAGAACTCCTGGTCCAAATCAGACACCAGCTTATCAGTGGCCATTCTTCTTGGGTTTTGCCCTTAAATTGCGAGCTGCTCTTGGAAAGCTCCCTCCAACGACGTTTCACTGATGCCAAGAATTAAACTGGACAGACTACAATACACACCGTGAATTAAGAGAAAAGCAAAGTTATGATGTCCATAATTAACCATACAGGAAGAAAACTAAGGCTCTATTCTGGCTTTTTGACTACTATTTTACATATCACAGCAGGGCTACTGGCATTAAAGGCCAAGAGTAATATCTAAAGCCTATAATGGCTTTCATTGTGCTCAAAACAGTTACATACTGGCACTGTAATCGTATAGCAAAAAGCTTCCTCACGCCATTGCTTTTTTCTTTTCTTGACCCCATAAATTAGTTGTGGGGTCACTCCTCTAATACTAGACTTTTCTTACCCCACGGTATATTTTAAAAAAAATAAATCTCTCAAGAGAAACTTTGATGAATGCATATATTTAGTATGACTGGGGTACTGGATTATTTGAAAACAGATGTCAAATAGAAGCCTACACTTGAAAAGTCCATATTATGACACAGATAACATCACACACATACACTCGTCCTTCCATCATCACTAGAGACGCCCTCTCAGCTTCACAGAAGTGACTGGAATGGAACATCATAATGTGAATGGCAAGCAAAGAAATTGTAGCTCAGCACAGCCTGAGCTGCACCCCAGATTATGCTAGTCAGAAAAAAAAAAAAAAAGCTGCTGCCTTCTCTAGTTGCATCTGAGTTTTAAGATTACATTTTGCTGCTAAGCTCCCCTTGATAGACCAGGGTAGCTACAGAATACAGAGCACCTTGAAGGCAGAATTCTCTCTCAAAAACATACGACCCTTTATATTGTTTACTGGTTTTGCCAATGCACAATATGGCAACTTCAAGCATATTACCCACCAGAACATTACATCCCTGAGCAGCACCTGATGGCATTCCCTTGCAGTGGTGCTAAAATAAATTTGCTGAAGAAGGAAATAGGCAGTAGGAGATGAAATGCACGCTCCAGTTTCCAAGGAAAGCATGTTAATGCCTAATACATGGTGGGGGAAGAATAATAACAAAAATAAGAAAAAAAAGTGTCTGTTATAAAAATGTTGCTTAGGCACTACCAGGGGAAGATCAGCAGGACCCACAGTGATCTGCTGAGCAAATGACGGTCTTGCAAGCTAAAACTGCCCAAGAGCAGCTTTCAGTGACATATCCAATTTCAGCGCTTACAATGCATGAACTATTAAACTCAACCAATATGACACTTTATGGCAGCCTTTTTGAGAGCTATATGCTGACTAACACTTTGATACAGAAAAGTATTTTGTTTGCTTTTCAGAACATATTTCTCAAGGAAAAGTGCTAGCTTGTAGTACAGACTGATGGAGCTCCTGATGACAACAAGAAAATATCCCACAACAAACTCCGTTGAGATTCAGATTTCTATCCAGCAGCTATCTGCACAGCATAACAACTGCCTTTTTTTTTTTTTTGGTAGTATTTTGAGAAACAGGGAGCTAGTTGGTATGATTTAAAACTAGCAAATTTGGTGTGTCAGGCATTCTTGTCTCAAGCAAAAGAGAGGACAAGATTAAGGTTAAATATTTGTGTAAATAAATACTTAATTCTAGTTTTTATGTATATTGCTAATAACAATGCTATCATTACTTAAATGCACACCTTGTAGTGGTACAAGTTTGTCACAGGCTAAAGGCTAGCTAAAAGCTGAGATCTTCACCATATCCTGACTCCAAGTGACTAGATTAACCCATTCTAAGCTGGAAAAAACAAGGAGGCATCGACAATGTTGTTAAGTAACTACTTCAAACTTCACATTTCTGTAACACATTTGGCATGGGAATCCAGAAGGGAATCGAAATTCCAGAACAACCACTTACACACAGAGGTGGTCAGAGAGATTAGACCAGGGGCTACACAGTCATCACAGCCACTAGCAGTTAACACCACTAGTGTAAGCTATAAAGCCTCAAGTAGTTAAGACAATAGTTCCTCCTGGGGTAACACCACTGACTTCTGTCACATGGAACCACTATGCACTGCAGCACAGTCACCAACAGGCTCCAGTACATCAGGCTGTCCTGTTCTGCTGGGTTATAATGTCAGTCTGAACTCTACTGAACAGAAATCACTACACATCCTGTACCTGTCCCTCTCAGTAAATATTTTCACATTATAAAATCAACAAATGGGAGGACTCTGCTTTCCCATCCTCCAGACCCAAAGTTCTGTAACAAGTGCTCTTCTGAAAGCTATGATCAGTTACTTTTAAGCACCATCTAGCTGGCAACCAAGGTTTACATGGTGGATGGGAAATAAATGGGAAATGAGGGCTGAGAACAAGTCTGTTATTTTGGGCTCTTTCTATATACTTTGACCTGTTAGCTAGAATTGCAAGATGGTATTACAAACTCTGGATTTCACACTGTCGCATCTCTGGAACCAGGTTACAGGTGCACCAGCACTTACCATGCTTGTGTCAACCATAAGGTTAAATTCCTGTGGAGTTAAATGGCAGAAGTACAGGAGATTTCAACAAAATCCATATTTCACCCGTAGAAGACGTGCACTGCATGAGTGTAAACCAAGAATATGCAGGAAAGTAATCACTGGCTCTTGATCTGCTGGTTTTGTTTTGGTGTAAAAACTGCATTGGTACTATCATTTCTTGGTTAAGACTTAAAATGTGATTTCACAGGATTGAACTGGTTTAAGTTTCATTTGAATGACAGAGTCTGTCCACCTGCAGTTTTGGTACAGAATTGTTTTTCAACTGTATCAGTACTTTATCTAGATCACTGGGCAGTTACTGAGGCATTAGTGACACCTTAGGAATGTAGGTGTGGCAAAGTGTGTTTCTGCACAGGACTTGTTGGGAAAGA
>NW_009952533.1:4185605-4188111 GCF_000747805.2 Chaetura pelagica | reverse complement strand
AGTCCCTTTCAATTTTCAATCAGATTCCTAATATTTTAATTATCCAAAACTCTATTTCTATGTTGGACATACATATGTAAGTCCAAATATGGACTGGAAAGGCCAGTATCATTAGATCTGCTCCAGTACTCCAATTCAAAATACTCCAAAATCCCTATAAAAGTCAGTTACCCAAGCATGACACAGAGCACATTACTGAATCTGGCCCTTTATTTGACACTCTGTACTAAGAATTGCTTAACAAAATGATTTTTTTAATGGACTGTTCAGGGACTCATATCAGGCTAAACTAGGTTTAAATTTTAAGAAGGAGCAGAACTAACTCCTACAAGATAAGGATCAGGAACATTCACCAGGATCAGTACAAAACAGTATCCCTCCACAGCACTACCCTTCAGGCTAACAAAGTGCCATGCACCTCTTTCTAATCCTTGCTTCAAGAAATCCAGTAATTCTCCTACAGAATAACTTATTGTGAGACCAAGTATTTTCCTCAAGAATCTAGCACTGTATTATTTTGTATTTGTCAATACTGAAAAACTTGTCTTCTTCTGTTATCTACTGACCCAAGTAAAATATCATCAGATGCAGAGAATG
This sequence comes from Chaetura pelagica, assembly GCF_000747805.2. Classification (NCBI taxonomy): domain Eukaryota; kingdom Metazoa; phylum Chordata; class Aves; order Apodiformes; family Apodidae; genus Chaetura; species Chaetura pelagica. The sequence goes on along the minus strand of NW_009952533.1, from coordinate 4,187,514 downwards.
CCTCAGGGCCTTTCAGCACAGATTTGGTAGGTTCCCCCCTCCCTGTTCCTCTTCCCCAGCGGGGACTTATCAGCAATGCATTTGTTCTCCCTTCACAGTAGGAGTCCTGTTGGACAAAGTTATGGAATGATACTATGTTACCAAACACCTCCTATAGCATGTAGACTGACAGAAGTTCAACAGTTAGCCTCTAGCTAATCTAACAGGTTGATTTCTCTTTCTAGTTCTACCTATCTTATTATGGTAACCTTTAACTTAAATTTCAGAAATTATTTTCCCCCTGTTTACAGTGCATAAAATTCAGATTGTATATAATCATGTGTTTGCTCTCCCTGTCCCTCAGCTTGATCAAATAAATACTTAAGTGAATTTTTCTATTATTTAGGAAGAGGAGATCTCAGTAATTTTTCAGATCTTCTCGGATTCCTACAGCAGCATAAATTCAGCCGAGTACTATTAAATACAAATAGCAATTGTCAGCCTTCCCCAAGGGAAACATTAGAATTGAACATTCAACCTATGGCCAAAGGGACAAGAAAAAAAAAGCAGCAACAGCTTACAAAGATTCCTTATACACGCGTAAATAGCTGTTCCATCTTCAGCCAAGATATAGCAAGCACTTACACGGCAGCAGGAGGATCTCCAAGGCTGAGAGGGGCAGAATTGGATTCTTCAAAGAAAGCCAATGTTACTGAAGCTTCAGGGGAATCTAAGCCCAGTGTCTAAAAAGGGTGATCACATAAGACACTGCTAGATGCCTTCATCACCCTGGAAATGTTGGATGTTCCCTCCAATTCTACAAGAGTAGAAGAAAAAACTAGAAAGGACAAACACTACCTATCCTCCCCATTAGCAATGGTCAGATGAAGTAAGTAAAAGACAAGAACTATAATCTGTCAAAGAAACAGCTGAATGCTGTGAACACCAGCCCTTACTTGAAAGGGTATTTTGGTTCACACTGAACCCAGTGGGGTAACAACATCATCTTTATATGGTGACCATATTTAAACTGGCCCATTTCAGAACCATGGAAGACAATCATAATGCCACCTGCAGTAAGTGTCCTCATGTTACGGAAGGAGTACAGGAGATAAAATAAATCCCAGCCTGTTAGGAGTTGAAGCTGCACCTGATTTAAAAAATAAGCACTTGGACTGGGTGTATATGACCCTTTTGAAAATGTTTGGCACACCAACATCTTGACACTTTAAAACTCCCATTACGTATTACCATTCCACAGGTCCATCAAGCCTGCTGACACAGAGTGGAGTGTCATCAGTTTGTATACAGAAATTTTAAATCTTTCAAGAGTCTTGTATGACTAACTAGAACACTCTAGCACTTCTGGCATTTGTCTACATAGACTGAAATATTCACGCAGATGGTCTTCACAAAGAACAAGCACGCTGAAGCTCCATGAAGCATCCTGGAGATACTTGGACATCAATGCACTGATCAGGCAACATATGAAGTTAACTAGTGCCAAAGTGTTAAAAATGCCACTGCATCTAATGGCACAGATGGAGATTCATACTATTGCCACTTTAGGTGGGTGTGCAGTCACCCTAATGCAAGAACAAACAAATCATTCAGATCCTACAATGCCTCTCACTCAGCGTGGCAACACCCAACACTCCCGGTTTTCATCACGGGTACATAATAATCACATTTTGTGCAGAACTGCGGGTGGTGTTGCTAATGAGGATGCCTGCACTTAGCTTTCAACTATTAGATTTAGACCAAAGAGCTGCAAACAGCACCCATAGAATTCACCCCACAGTTTTATCATTTAATCCATGGATGCAAATAACTGAATGTACTAACAATTGGGGGCAGTAAAAAAAATTGCTTTTTTAAAGTAAGCTTAATATTTCAATATATTGTTCTATTATATTAACATTTTCCCTAC
>NW_009952533.1:4161408-4185570 GCF_000747805.2 Chaetura pelagica | reverse complement strand
CCCTACAGTTTTACTGCATGGGCTTGGAAAAAAACCAAAGGCCTGTGCTTCTGAGCACACTTGCCATTGAACCTCAATCAAAAGTCACACTTTACCTGATGGGCTGCACACTGGCCTGTCCTCCAGTTCATACAATGAAGCAACAGGATACCTCCGTGTCCTACTGAGAAATACTGTTTGTGATCATACTGCTTCTGTAAAGCACCATAATTTTGAAAACTCACCTCAACACTAACTTCAATCAAAAAGCCAACTTACAAACAGGAAAAAAAACTTCCTGCCCTTCCCTCACACAAACACAAATAATAGGCATACCCCTCCTTTCAACTATTTACCCATGTCTTTAAATATCAGCAGTAATACAGAAATGTATTGCTTATCTGCAAAGCATTTAGCATTTTCTGCAGAAGTTGTTTCTGCATCTACTAGTCTTTAAATTAAAGAGTATAATGCTTTTTGTGTAGTTTTTCCCCTAAAAGAGTCTTATCCAGGCTGGATCCAGCCCTGCTACTGCTGATTCAGCAACAGGGCTATCCATGCCAAAGGCTAAAGCAATTACATATGAACTTGATGAAACAGCAGCACCCTCCATTTACTAAATGATGTTGATGTGTTTTCATATCTGTGTGTATTTGTAACTGCAGGTGCCCCATGCATTAGCCTTCATGTTTATCTCTGCCACTCTAACTTGTAACCATGAATACAAGGAACAGATTATAACCTTGATCATCTGATTACCTCTGTTGTCACATTTCTTTGTGGTACTGTATAATTGTTCCACTGACAAGTACTAGTGATGCCTTAATGCCAACGACAGGATGCATTTCTGCTGAACTCTCTGGACATTAGTTGTCCCACAGAGAGGAAAGAGAGGTCCCAAGGGTCAGAATATAAGGAAGATGACACCAGATACTTACCAACACTAGACAATAGGTAATGAAGGTACATCCTGCACACAGACCATACACAAAATACATTATTTTCACTACCAGGGTTTAGCTGAATTTCACTGATAAAAGTAGAAGTTCTTTACAACTTTCAGCGCAGCTAAGAAAATTACTCAAACTCCTATTCATACAACATTCAGTAATGAGGAAAAAAAATACAACCGGTTTGCAAAAAATTACAACAGAGAATCAACTTGTGACTACAGCAGAAGAAAAAACTCTAAATGTTGTGTTTAGAGGTATAAAGAGTCTTAGCAAGGTCAGTTAGCTTCAATCTCAAACACACTGAAGGGATTTCAGTTTCTTGAAAGCCCAGGTGAGGGAGTTAGATGTGCTCATCTCTAAAGAATTAAGTATGAGAAGTTAGGCTTCTGTTCAGACACAAGATTGATTTTCATTTGCTAATCTTTTCCTCTCAGAGCCACTTGCAAAGCAAGGCTGCTGAGCAGACAACTACATGGAGTAGAAGTAAGTCTGAGTACAGACCCTGAATTCTTTCACTTTATCTTTGGAGCTGATTTACTCATCAACCATTTCTGCTGTGGAAGCAGAAGATTTTATTTTCTAGTAAAGTAGTGGGGCTTTGGGTGCATTTTTTTGGTGCATGAAATACAGACTTGAAAATATTAATACTGGCAAGAAACATTTCAACATCAAGTAGTATCCAAAAAAATGAAAAGCTTTGGAAAATTAGTGAATTTAACACTGTTCCTTTTTTGTCTGCAGATGTTTTAAAAAGGTGAGATGCAGAGAAGACATGAAAAACAAACTAATTATTTATAATTCAATTAAATACAAAGACATAAAAGGCCTAAAAAGACATTCATAATAATATTTTAATTACTGTACCAACCACTTAAGTATTGAGGAAAGGATGTGTCTATAGAAGCAAATGAAAAGTTACAGAAGGCATAACTGGGGACATATATGTCCCTTGTGGGACAAACCAGGATATCATCCAAGAGCTCCTTCAGAGAATCAACTGTTACCTGCACTTCAAATTGAAAACTAAAAGATACTCTCTGCAAAAGCCAAAGACAACAAAATGGTGTTCAGTCTGCCAGATTAAGAAAAATGGAAGTGTGTCTGCCAGAGTAAGCTGACAAGTATCTGGTGTTGATATATGCTGACATCACACAAACCTTCACAGAACAGAAGAATTCAGAGACTTACTTTGAATTCGCTTTTATCTCATAATGAATGAAAAAAGTAGGAACCTTAGGATCAGGACAGCATTATGTTATGCATAAAGCCAAGCTAATAAAGCAAGAAAGGAACACAAGGATTCAACATTGGAGGGCAATTGTAACAAGTGAAAACAAATGCAATTTCTCTTCTGAAGTCCTCCCAGATCTCTTGCAAGTGTCTGACATGCTCTGAAAAACAACAAAATCAGAATGCTTGAAAGAGGAAGAAGCTTCCAAAGCTCAAAAAAAATTTTTTTTTCAGCAGTCTTCTCTTTCATTAAGCTCAACCATCCATTCGTACTGACACCAAAGAAGGTAGACATAAAATTTAAAATCCCACATTTCCTGACTTTTCCTACAAAACAATCTCTACTCAAAGGCAGAGTGGCAAACCTAGACTTAATTTGAAGGAGAATCTTCCAGCTACCTGAATCATCCCCATAAAACAAGTTCATCTGAGCTTGGTTAGTCTTCAGTCTCCTGTAAGAACAAATCAGCACACCAAATGCCTCATTCTGGAGCTTTATGACTGACAGAAAAAGGTCTTGCACAACCGTAACACTAAAATACTATTAAAGCATTCAAGACAATCTTACATGAGGCATGCAAACACAGGAATGTATATCACCAATTTATTAAAAAAAACAACAAACCCAAACATAGCAATGTAAAAAGTCCTAACTTTTGAACTACAGCAACTTTCTCATGTAGAACCACCTTGATCAACTACCCACACTGAGAAATTGCACTTTCACACAGTTGTATTGGCTAGAGATTTATAGAGAGATCCTTGGGATTTATTGCATTCAGTTCTCAAAGAAACTGAAGTCGACAAGTAAAATATGCTACTTCTGAAGTATTACCATTTTTCAGAAAATATTGCTGTACTTCTGGAGCTTACATACCTCTTTCTAATGTTCCCGGTCCTTCTGCACGTCAATATTTTCCTTACAGCCGGTAATTAGCATACCAAAGTGCAGAAAAATTGACAGGTAAATTATCCCTTAAGAGCATTAAAAACATTTTCCAGATAAACAATTGTATTAAAGTATGTTAAAGCAATGATTTTTTTTTTTTTTCTGTACTAGGTAATGAGAAATATTTCTAAAAATCTACATTGCAAATTTTTATTCCACCTGAAGCTATAATCATGATTTCTTTCATATAATGTACCTTTTAGAGTAAAAGAAAGCTTCCTTGCCTTCCTCCTCATACACTCCTTTTAAAACCAACAGGATCAAAAATGCCTGTACCTGACAGGAATGGCTGAACCTCTGTGTGTTTCTCTTTGATGATTATTCATTCCTTCCTCCTCCTCATCTGATACCAAAGGCAAATGTGCACTTGGGTGCCAAGATCCTTCTTTATAGAGTTAGGCTTCAACTCATGTAAACGCTCACTTGGATTTCTGTTGAAAGTGTACACATAGACTGTGTATCTACCTAATTTTATCTTGAACTCAAGATAAAAAAATAAAATAAAAAATACTAAAATATTTTTGGTTCTAGACTTCCCAAATTAACAATCATTGTATTTATACAAGCAGATAGTGAATGTGGACCAGATTTTCTTTTAAACCTATAAAACATAACACCCTGCACAGAGCTCTTTTCCATTACTCAACATACAACTGCCCATTGAGGCATATTCATGCACACTTTTGGCTAACAGGACATCACAAATCCTTGCCAAGCACCTCACAAGGGAATTCTATCAATGGCACATCTGTTCAAGACCATGTCTTTCCAGTGGCATTTTGTGTGCTGCCTGTGATCTCTCTACAAAAGACCACACAAACAAGTCAGTAGAAACCCTGCAAAATAGTAAGAGGTCTTTGTTACACCAAGTGTAAAGCAGTGTTAATTAAAAATATTTGTTAAAATAGTGTCATTAATTATAGGAGCATTAAATGGAACAGTAGCTGTCATGCCACATGCACATATACCTAATATGAGCCAAACCATATACCAAAGGGAAAATAACAAATTTAAGTCTCAAACTCCCCTCTTGAAGCTTCTTTAATTTCTAAATATTGTTCCGTGGAATAAAGACTTTTGAATTTAACAGTCAAATTCCCTATCTACAGACAGAATAGTCTCATGCTGAGAAGTGTGACAGGATGTGCCCAACAACACTTCAGGAGAACCCTCAAACCGTTCTCATGTCCCTTGTCCCAGATTAATCCAGATTTCATCTGGAGCACAGTAGCTCCATAGCATAAGCTTTGGAGCAGTCAGAGGCAAAATTCTCATGATAAATAATGGCTTGGCTACCCTCAGCTGGGGAGAGCTGAGCTCACTTTTTTCCCCACAGCTCCAGTATGTGCTTTAACAAATCAGTTATGAGTAAGAAGGAACCACTGCAGCTGTCAGTACAGGCTGCTACAGCTATATTTTACAGTATACAAAAAGTTATGAAAAAATTACATTCTTCCCCTTAAAATTTTATTTGCATGGAAGAAGCATTTTCCTCTAGGTTCACTTACTGCCTTGCAATCTAGAGGACTGAGCTGCACTGCAGCTTATTGGCTGGGTTGAAAACCCTTCACCAGGCTTCTCCATCAGCACTAGGAGATAGTCAGGTGCCTCACTCAGAGACACCAACTACATTTCAGTTATTTAAAAACAGGCTTAGCAACATACTTTGTCACAATATCCTGTCCCCTCTCTAGATCTGACTCTTGACATTTATACTGAGTCCTGTCTTCTTTGTGAAACAATTTAAAACACACAAGGATTAATCACTTCTTCTCTTCTTAAATCTCTTTCTGTAATCCAACACACACAGCTGCTTTGCTGTGAATAACTCAGAGTAACTAAAAACCACCTCAGGTCTAATACACAAATACACTGGACAACTGGCCAAAACCTGCTCCTACCTCCCCTCTTTCACAGTCTTTGCCAGACAACTGCACTCACAATTTATACAAAACATTGCTCTATATACTGCCCCTGACACAATGGCAGCATTTTGCAGTTCAGGCTGCAACAATTCATGGTACATGGCATGTTTCTCTGAGAGGTGAAAGACATAGCACAAGATAGCTCTTTGGCTGCCACAAGCCCTAGCCTAGGTCTCTCAGTAGAAAAAACAAACAAAAAATAACCCTAAGCATGACATGACTTCCACTCCCCTGAGAGGACTTCCATATATCACAAGACACTGCAGTCCTGCTCTGTACAAAAGTATTTTCCATCTTCATGTTCTCAAAACAGTTCTCACTCTTAAAAATCTTGTTTGATTTCTTTAAATGTTACTAAAATCCTATCTGCAAATAGAGAGTAATCAGCGCAGGCACTTACCTTGGTATAGTGGTAGTTGAAGAATAAAGAATGCAATATTTGCCATGCAAATCTACATGCGAAAGTGTTTTCAGCCCAAACACCTAGTACTGAATTGTGTGCAGGTTCAGGTTTAATCAGCCTTATGTTTTTGTCTTTCAGAGGCTGAAGCAGCCTCAGATAAGATTAGAGCTCTGGAACATATTTAGCAAGGCTGTGTAAGATATTGCCGGAGCCTTTCAGCAAGTTTTTATTCTGCCTAACCACCCCTTCCATGATCACAAAGCATCATCACTTCAGTCTAAGGGCCAGAAAAGTAAATACCAAATAACAAGGCAACCCAAATTTGAAAACACTCATTTCATAAATGACCTGATGTCCTGTTCCTTTCCATCTACAGTCTCAGATATTGAAAATACCCTGAGTGCTTCTAATGCTCAAATTCCCTGACTTGAAAGGGCTTGAGTTAACGTTGTTGTAGAACTAAAAAGGTACTCAAAACTTTAGAAAATCGTCTGTGAAGGAGGAGTGCTCTTTTATAACACACAAAAAAAAGCTTTCCCAAAGACCAGAGAGCCCACATGGTTCCTGCTCCATCTCTTAGCATTCTGTATATTAGAGATCAAACATGGACCACCTCCACAGTGCAAATTATTAGTAATTTGTTTTGTCTTGTAAATGTTCTATTCATATCAATATTTGGAGAGACAGAAAACAAATCTAGTTTCAAAGAAAGCTGTTAGCAATACAGAGTTTGTCTTTTCCACCTACACCCATGGAGGGTGGGGGCGGAGAAGCCATGATATCAGATCCCAAAAAACTGATTGTATCCAGTGCTCATTCATGCTCAGATGTAGATTAGGATGAGTTAAGAGGTTCAGATGTATTTAAGCCTTTTGTGATCCATAAGAACCCTGCCTCAGCTATTTGTTTATTTTTTCAGACAAATTCCTTTGGTAATTGCAAGATCATAACAACCATTCCAAAAACAACACAGCCTCACAACTATGGATTCAGTCAGTAGGGCACTGCTGTATAACACCAGCAGAGCTTTTCAAGAACATAACACTGCACATGAGCTGCTGCCGTACCAAATATGAAGGTTTAAATTCAGAATTCAAAGCCCTTCACCTATATCTGCTCCTATACCTGCTTGTCTTCCTGATAGCCACAACAAATATTCTCACAAGGACAAAACAAGTCCCATGGGAGACAGACTTTTGGGAAAAATGAGAAAAAGAGCAGTTCTCAAAACTTAATCAAGTATTCATAATTATTAACTGTTAGCTTATTTCTAAGGCTATAATTGCTTTCTATTATCTGTGCACATTTCCGCATGTGCCAAGTCCCAGTACCAGGCCCCTCACTCATTAATTTGGAGGACAAAGTCCAGTACGCAACTAGTTTTCTTGACCAAGCTCCCTAACATTTACTCAGGAAATTAGTTCTCTAATATCATATATACATGCAAATGTTTGGAAAATTAAGGTTTTTCTCTTGTCTATGATCAATGTAAAGTTTTCTTTTTTAGGGTCCTCTTTTTATTGGAATTGTTACATAAAAATGGTTGGTGCAGCATTTACTGGAAGCTAAAGAGCTCTATGGAAAGTCTATATAAATGCAAATGGGCTTGTTCCAAATAATCCAGAAATTAAGTAATTTTTAATGGAGATACAAACAGGCAAATTTTTAGAGATGTAAAATAACTCTAGTAGTTATTAATAAACAGAAACCCACCCACAATAATTTTTCCTCTGACTACATAAATTGGAGAATAAATAATTATCATAGGTAAGAGAAAACAGGTGAAATAAAAGCTTTACCCCCACACTTGTCCACTTCTGACCACTGAATGTTTCTGATCATATCTCTAATCATGCTACCATATGGGAGAGAAAAAAATCCAATATTCTAACTGGACTTTTCATTTGCTTAATGAGCTTTGTTTGGGATTCTGCAAAAAAGTTTTACGTGGAAAGTGAACTCAGAAACTTTCAATAAATCCTAAGATAGCTTTTAAACAGAAAATTTTAACACTTCCATTACACTTACGGCCATCTTACCATAGAGAAGCTAATATTACTTCAAATAAGCATATTTACACATGCAGCAGCACACAATCACTTAAAAATCCCAAGTTTTTGAGTTCTTGCCAGGCAGGGGTGTTTTGTGCCCAGGCCTGCATCTCATTCATTCAAACGCTCCTTACAGAAGTTCACACAGCCACTCACAAGTTTGCCGATTATCAACCACTTAATCAGTTTATTCAGGTGAATAAACACTTCATGTTCAGCATGCCATCCTGTAATACAAGTGCTTACCAACGAGCTCTGGTAAATCTTACTCCAGTAGCTTACAGTTGCCAAACCTGAATTCCCACATACTCCCCTGTGGCCTGTCCACCCAAGAACAACTGGCACATTTCACTCCAGACTCCAGCTTCCTCACATGAAGCTGCTTTAATTGATGATTTAAGATAATACTCCATATTTTGTAATGAAGCACATACATTACTTGTCTTCATTATGCCCTGGAGAGTAAATCAACAAAAGGAATTGAGTGGGAAGGCAAACATCAACCACTGCAGCAGAATTCTCCAGGACTCACAGGTTAACCACGTCAGAAGTACTTATTGCTACCAAAAGGAGAAAGATTATCATGATTAATGGGGCGTTTTAATAGTCAAGTTTGATTGTTTTAATTTTTTAAAAATAAACCAAACAAAAATAGAGCCATGCATGCAAAAAAGCAAGCCACATCTCCAGAGATCAGCATGCCATTGGACACCAAAAGCCAATTGTAAAGGAGACACAGGTAAAGCTTTGGTTAGGACATCTGTCAAACTGGTAATATAATTTCCCTTCTCTTTATGCCCTTCTTCACTTAAGCAAGGCATTACTTCCTCTACCATTCCAAGATCACAGCAAACCAGAACAGGATGTGAATGATTAAAAAAAAATGTATGAGATTTCTCATATCAATGTGCTATCCTGCTCATCCTTGGAGGAAGCTGAAGTGCAGTCAGTCTCATTTTTGATCCAAGCATTTTATACAGCCAAACACTAATTCTGCTGCATATGGCTTATTTTCCCCTAGTACTCAAAACACCCAGGTCTTGTATTTGCCACAAGACAATATGCCTGGGTAACACAGCAGCCAAGCCATCCTCAACTTTCTCTACAACAGAGACTTAACCACTAAATGTAGATACAGCCTAGCCATGTTAGCATATGGGCCCTATGAGGGTGCAGTATCATGCTATGGTGATATACTGTCTCTACTCTGACCACATTCATGTCACATTATACTTCACCTTTATCACGGAGATTAAACAGCCTGAGTCTCCTAACTTAGCCAAGTGTTACAACTTCTCCTTCTGAGCAAAAGAACAACTAGATTTGGAAAAATAATTAAGGAATTTACTAGTGCTGCTCCCCAACCTGGCAATAGCTTTTAGAGGTGACAAGCAAGATCAACAAGAGGGAGTGAGAAGGGAAAAAAGCCTACTACTCTCAATTAAAATTCTTCTCAGGAAATCTGACAGCCCTACCCCTGAGTTATCATCAATGAACTGGGTTGAAACTCTTGGAAATCCTACTACAAATTGTTTCTGCCTGCTTGTGAAATCATAGTAACAAACCAGCTATGCCAGAGAGAAAAATACCATACACGCTATTCTAACATCTTATAAGATGATGACCATAGAGATGCAGAAAAAGCTAAGATTTTAGTAAAAGATATTTTCACCTTCTTCACAGACTCCCCATTACAAAAACAGAGCTACTCTTTCAGAAACACAGGCAATGGTTGCGGCTCAGGGATACGTTAAGTAGAACCTACAAGGGAATGTAACGGACCTTAGGTTTACTGCTTGTAACTCTGATTTTCATTTAATTTCTGCAAGAGCATGATACATGTCTGTCTTGTTCAGATCACACTGCACCTGCACTCCACCTTTCAATGAACTAAGGGAGAATTTGAAAGACATGAGAAGCGTGCTAGTAAGCTACTGGCAAGTGCTCTTGTTCAAGGATAAAAACTATGTAGCCATTGACAAAATTCAAGATGTAGGAACTGCAGCCCCCCTGTGTCCTCCCTCTTTACGTTTGTGGTTGGGTTTGATTATTTTTTTTTTTAATAATTTTTTTTAAGCTTTAAAGAGTCTGAATGGCTGACTTCAACTTTTGAACTAAAACTGGTCACAGAATCAAAGAATCAGAATCTTAAGGGTTGGAAGGGACCTCCAAAGATAAGAGTTCAACCCCCTGGCCAGAGCAGGACCAAAAAAAAAAAAAAAACAACCAAAAAACAACAAACCTAGGGCAGATCACTCAGAAAGGCATCCAGACGGGTCTTGAAAGTCTCCAGAGAAGGAGACTTCACAAACTCTCTGGGCAGCCTGTTCCAGTGGTCTGTAACCCTCACAGTAAAGAACTTCTTCCTTATGTTGAGGTGGAATTTCCTGTGCTCAAGTTTGAATCCATTTCCTCTTGTTCTATCACAGGGCACAAGTGAAAAGAGCTTGTCCCTGCCTTCTTGATGCCCAGTCCTCACGTATTTATAGCCATTAATCAGATCCCCCCTCAGTCTTCTCCTCTCTAGACTGAAAAGACTCAGGTCTCTTAGCCTTTCCTTGTAAGGCAGATGTTCCAGTCCCTTAATCATCCCTGTAGCCCTCCGTTGGAGTCTGTCAAGAAGATCCTTGTCCTTCTTGAATTGAGGAGCCCAGAACTGGACTTAATACTCCAAGTGAGGTCTCACCAGGGCTGAGTAGAGGAGGAAAAGAACTTCCCTCGATCTGCTGGAGACACTCCTTTTAATGCACCCCAAAATACAACTGGCTTTCTTGGCCACAAGGGCACATTGTGGTCCCATGGTCTTGACTAATGCTTTTGAATTAACCACCAAATCACTCTTATCATTTCTAAATCACTTCTGCTAGCTCAAAAAGAGGTGCCCACTGAGAGGTAACATCATACTGTTAAACATATCAGCTGCCTTTCCTGTTTGACACCCCCCACTTGAAGTGCAAAGCAAGTTTCAAGTGCCAGTATCAGATTCCTGCAGAGAGAACCTGACAGACATACGGATCCAGCAGTAGAAGCTGACAATTTTATTTATGCAGTTGCTCTTCTATGGAGATTTTTCCAGTCATCACAGCTGTGCACATCAGGACTTGGCAGGTTTTAGGCCCATAGTATCTTCAGGTAGGAATAGCAGTCAGAATTTGAAGCAAAAAGTCTCTCTTACCAAGCCTCTATGCAAGGGAGAATTTTTATTTAAGTTTTGCTCATGCAAATTGCTTACATCTTTCATAGATAGAATCTGACAATAAGCAAACACTCAGATATAATAGGATTGAGTGAAATACTTCAGTTCATGGGTGGACTTAATGCAGGAGCCAGGTGACACCTTAATAAGCAACTGCTGTCACAAGGCAGCTGATGATCTCTTCTGCAGTATTTAATGTATCTCTCATCATACAGAAAAATGTTTGAGCCAAGCTTATTAATGCAACCATCAATTAAAACATTTACACAATCATAGTTTTCCAAGCAGTTTAATAAACAATGATGTTTCTTTGTTAGGAACCACTTTAACGTAAATTCCATCTGCTATTTTGCTAACAGTGGGAATTCAAGGGTTAAGCTTGATAATAGATTTTATGGCCATTATTAAAAAAAATAATTTTACTGAAACTAAGTTTCATGAAAACAACTATTACTTGCTCCTGCAAAGTCCAATATAATTAATGTAATTTCCACCAGATGTAATGGGAACAGTTTCAATTACCCTACTTTTCAATTATTCTCCATAATATCTTTTCTTTTAGAAAGACTAGAGTGCCATTTTATTAATAAAGTGTTAAACTGATAATGATGATTGGGGAAATTAGGGGAAGAGGGGAGAAACTGTCTACACAGGAAAAATTGTATCATATATTATTTACTCTATCTCACTCAAACTCAAAAGAAAAGGGAAAGACAGAATAAGTGACTTAATGGGAATATCTGAATTGGACACACAGATGAGTTATAAGGATTAAGGTCAAAGGATAGATAAAGGGCATAAATCTGCTCAACGTTCATTAAGATGCAGATGTTTTATTTAAAGACACTCCTAATTCAGACCAACATTAATAAAAAAATAATCTGTAAGACCAGGACTGTCAGACTTCTGCTAAAGCAAGCTCTTTGTGAATCTGTGCATATGACTTAAGCCAGTGCCACAAAAACGTCATTAGAGAAAGCTCCTTTTAATCCCATTTTGAGGCATCATAGGTGGCAGGGGGTGAAAAACACCGCATACTATTAGAAATAAGATGTCTATCCTTTGCAGTAGAAATTGCTGTTTTCCAAAATAGCTTCCTTACCTAATATACCAGCTAATTAGTAACTATTCATATTGACACATCTAGTTAAGCATCTATGAATACTTTGTACCTGTGTAAGCAATGGAATGTCCTGTTTTGAGGTTTCTAAAGTGCTTTCAGAACACAACAGCAACACAATAAACAACTACTCATTCCAGCAGTGTCCCAGTTATACCAGAGACCTTTTTGACCATTAGATACTAGTTTTTTTCTAAATCTTAAAGGATTTCTGTGCTTGCAGTTCTGCCATTTAACATTCTATAAAGAGCTCTACAAGCCATGAAGTACAGAATATTTTATTCAATTAAAACTTTTCACATACTGACTTATGCAGGGTTTTAATATGCATTTCCTTGTAGGTGTTGCTCCTTTTTATTTCATGTAACCTCCTACTTCAACACTTTAGAATGCACCCCATCAATTTTGCTTGCCATTTCAGAAAAAGTCACCATCACCTTAAAAACACTAAATACCTTTTTTGCTAGACTTGATAGCTATGAAAAGGCTGAGCCAATTTTATTGACTAAACACAGCCATTTAGCAATCTTTTTTATACTATGCCATCAAATAAATACAGATAATACAGAACAGAGAATTAAGAAAGCATAAAGACTAGTAAAGGTGAAAACTGGGCTAAAACTATGAGAGGTCATAGTTAAACAAGTAGTATTTAAAGATAATACAATATGTATGAGTGGCACCTCAAAAACATACTATATATTCAAATGTCTATCCATGTTGTCATTATAAATCCTGCTTTGTAGCAATTAAAGACCTATCAAAATTGATTTCCATCATTATGAAGTCTAGGATTACAGTCTTCCACTTAGATGCATCTCCCTTTTACTAATTTTGAAGAACAGTTGATGTAAATCATTCTAGACCTTCTCATTATTAGATGAGAATCTCATAACCTTATTGCTTTTCTAACCAAGCAAAAAGCCTAATAACAAAGAACCAATATCATCAGTTGAATAATTTCATATTTTTTTAATATCTAAGAGTACAGAGTCTAACACCTCAGCTTCCATCCCTCCTTAAAAAAGTGCCTCACACAGACAATACTCAAAAATAATAGCACTGAGTATGTAGAATCAAAAGAATACATCACTCAACACAACTTATCAATAGAAACATGTAAAGATCTAGTATGGCACCTCTTACTCAAGCAAAACTACTCTTAATTTGAGCCAAGGCAGTTGCAAGATTAAATCTTGCATTTTAACAGTAGCCTTGTCATGGAAAGGTTGTCATATGGTAAGTAACAACTTTGAACACCCTTTAGGTAAAGTCCATCACAAGACTTCACTTACAGCTTTGAGAAAAATCCTCACCCTGCTTTAGGTGCACAGGTGACTGTACACAGTAAACCTGCCCATGACACAGTAAAGCAGAGCCTGAAGTCATACTTTCACACACCAGTAAAAGGGATCTAAGAAAATACACGTACTGAACGTTCCCTAAGCTTCTTCACAATCTACCCTACCTTTCCAAGGACTAAGGCAGACTTCACAGCAGTATCCTTGAGAACACCAGGTACTTCAACATTTAGGGATTAGCAGATGGGAACTGCACTTCTGAAGAACCCTGCAAACACACGTATCTACCAGGTGTCATTTTGCACAGTGAGGTGAACACTGGGTTCCTTTTTGATGAGGCTAAATCACAGAACCCCTTGTACTCTCCAGTCAACCAGATACTGAGCCCACAGAATCAGATTAAAATTAATTCAAGGTAAAAAGAAACAACAAAGAGGTGCATTGGTAGACTTCAGGCAGGTACATAAACTCCTCAACTCCATCCAGTTCACACTACATCCACCCTGTTGCTTGACACCACTTCATAAGGTCAATGCAGCAAGAGTCAGTCCAGCCAAGCAAACTAATTATGTCAGAAAGAGAAGAAAGCCCTTCCCTGTGTATGACAAGACATTCATTTTCTGGAAGTGCCAGTGCTCATTTAAATGTAGCCAAAAATTTACTAAATTGCTCTGTATTTTAGGATACACACCTAGGAAACCTTAGGAAAAGGTTACTGGCAAGAACAAGCAACCAGGACTGGCAGCACAGTCCTCAGAGCCATTCACTCAGATTTTCATTACATTGCCAATGCTATTATTTAACAGATGAATTCAAATACCTAACCCAATTATAAGTAGAACACAATCTTAGAACAAGTTCACTAAATTAACATCAACCACAAATGACTGGTATGGTCACTCAACAGTTCACCAGGTAGTCCTAAGGGACTCCGAATACAAAGATGCTGAATAACTGCATCCTCTCACTTGTCACAAGCACATATGCCAAAGGAGTCGTGTCTGTTTGCCATGTAACAACCTTGAAAATGATTTCAAGAGAACAGTACATTTAAATTCATCACTTGTGTGCAAAGCAAAAATTAGAACCCGTAAAAAGAGGAAAACTAGCAGACATGGACACAAACCAGGAAAAGAAGTGATTTTGTTCAGGATAAGAACACACTTCAGTTCAAGCAGAAGCCCTCTGAAGGGGTCACAGAACACATGGGTAATTTTGTCAATAAAATATACTCCTAATTCCTACGAGCTTTTGTCACAAATCCTCATTAAAGGCTCCTAAAGAAACTGAACTGTAATTAGATAAGAACCCACTCTTCATTTCCTATTCTTTGATCACTTTTTAATTAATGAAATAAGTAAAATGTCCTTCCAAAGCAGTTGCTAAGACAATGCTTGAAACATATATATATGATTCTTCATAGTTCAATGCACTCAAGTTATCAAGATGGGGCAGAGAGCAGTACGACACATGAAGGAAAAGGTGAGTAGGATACAGAGGTTACAGTTTAAGAGCTGAAGATTACTGTGACACACTAGAGAGCACCTTAAGCAGATGACTGAAGAGGAAGATCAAGACAAAGATGTACAGGGAGGAAAAAAATCCCAACTATTTCTGCCTCACACAAACACTTAAGAATGGAGAGTTATCACTCAAAAGATACGAGAATAGGCTCATTATTCAGAAGCAGACAAATAGAAGGTTTGGAATTATTAGGAAAGGAATAATAAACCCTAAAGCATCGTGCTATCCCTCCAAAAGACTGCACACGTTTATGAATTCATATTGCATGCAGTTCTATTAATCCCATTTCAATAAAAGATTGAAAAAGTAGAAGATGCAGAATGTTGTGAGGATAAGCAAAGATATGGGGAAATCTTCTTTAGAAAGGGATTAAGTAGATTAATTTGCCATCTGAAGAGAAAACTCTGGGAGAGAGCAGTAGTCTACAAAATTATGCCTTGTATAGAGCTGAAGAGGTGATTACTCTCTTCTTCAGCAGGGCAGGGGTTAAGAACCAGGAAGCCTCATGTAGAGGCATCACTGAGGAAGTTTAAAATGAAGCTAAAACTAATTCTGCTTTTCATGCAAATTTTCATCAAAATCTTGGAATTCACTGTCAAAGCAAGTCTGAGATTTAACCAATATGCAGAAAGTAGTGTGACCATTACAACATAACCATCCAGACAATTTGCAAATGCCAAGTGTTGGTGAAGTGTAGCAGTGTAAAGCCCATGCAAATGTGTACTTCTCATCTCCTCACACTCTCCCTGGCAAATGCTGCAAGCTCCAAGGTAGCAGGGGAGAAAGATCCTTGGCTGGATCTGACATAGCAAGCAGTTAGATCAAATAAAAAGACAATCGGGTCTCTCTCTTCTAGCCTTGTTTATGACTGAAGGAAAGAGCAAGTAGCTCAGTACAACGCACTGTGCATTTTGCCTCCAATTCTGTAAGGAGCCAAGATGCACACAGCCTTTAATACTACAGTTTTTATTCACTTTACACATTACATGTGATTTGGGGTTCTGTCTCATTTCTTTGATTTTGTTGGGTTTTTTTCGGGCTGGCCTGGAAGCACTTTCACTTGGCTACTTCTTCTGTAACACGTAGAACACCAGTCTGTGCTGTTTCCAAAAAGATGATGGAGTTATTTTCCTATTCAACTCAAATCTCTCCTAAACCATTCACTAAAATTAATTTTAGCATAAGACTTATTTGATCACTGCAAATGTTAAGTTAAACTTCCAAAAAATGGATGAAAACTGGTCATAGGCAAATATTTCATTATTTGCACTTACAGAACAGTTATTTGTCTTCTGGGTCTGTATGGTCAAATCCACTGACAGTCCTCTAACAATCAGTCCAGTTTCCCTTCCCACTGCTCTCAGCGCAGGTAAGCAGGAAAGCGTGAGTGGTAGCTTTTGTATCTCACATGTAGCCCCTCTTCCCTAGGTAGAAAATTCACTCTGCCAAACAACTATTACATTTCCACTGAAATCACCAAGATAAATACGTGGATACATAGTCATAAATTCATATGTTTCCTGTGTGATGCAAAATTTAATTTAATTTTGATCCTGACTACATCAGCTAAAGACAGATAGATGAAAGCAGCCTTACATAATTTAGGAAGTACTCTGTTCATCTAAACCAGTAACTAAATGATGAAACTAGTCAAGCAGTTGCCTGAAGGAGGCTTCCAATTTTACCTAAATGCTAAAATAAGAATGCAATTAAAAGCTCTTATAAAACTAAGTAACGCTAAAAATAAAAAATAAATTAAAAAATCAACCAACTCTGAAAAAAAATAACACCAAACAAAACTAAGTAATAAACTATCAGAATCAGCAACTGCTGGACAGGTTTTTTATTAAAGGACTAGATGTGGCCTTCTTTGGAGTGGTTATAAACCACTGTGCTGTATTTAAACACAGCTGGCTCATCAGGAGTTTGAACATCTAGTAATCCACAAATAATTGATACAGTTGCTGCTTTTTATTATGGAGTTCTTGGGTGCAATAGTTTGCCTGTCTTCCCACTAAAGGCTACTCACTGCAAGTTTGCATAATTATATTTATTTCAAATTTATATGAAGCATGACCTCTTAGACAATTTGGGGGTTTTTTTACACTAATAGGAAAATACTGAAAAGATAAAATATCAAGGATCATCCATTTTTTTCCACAAGGATTCACCCTTCAAAATCATTTTGACAAGGAACAGTAAAACATACAAGCGTTCCACACACTGCTACTCTCGTTAAACTGAACAACTCCTATAGCTCCTGAAGAAAGCAGAAGTGAGAGACACCTTTCACTGCAGGAAAGATAATATATGAAGACCAAGCTCCAGCCTGACCTTTATCTTCAGAAGTGATAACTCTCAAAAGTGACCAAAAGGTTAACTAAACTCTAAAAAGGTCATCTGTCTTTAACCTGGCTATATAGATCCTTTTCTGATGTTCAATAATACACAGCTACTGTTCATTAAATATCACCCATCTACTCTGTATTTTCACCAGCAGCTGGATTTTTGCTCTGTCACATTAAGTAACTTGCAACTTCTTGCAATCCAGCACATTTTCTGGGATAAGGAAGAGTTTTAGAGTTATGTAAATAAATTCCTAACTGATCTCCTCCTATAACACTTCTACAATATCAGTTGTGTGTGTATAAATATACACACACGTACTAGTTTTGAGCACAGTAGTGCCTTCTTTGCCCCAGTATGAGTCTTACAGATACATTAATCACCTCTTTTGCTCTTCAGAAGCAAT
Source organism: Chaetura pelagica (assembly GCF_000747805.2). Classification (NCBI taxonomy): domain Eukaryota; kingdom Metazoa; phylum Chordata; class Aves; order Apodiformes; family Apodidae; genus Chaetura; species Chaetura pelagica. The sequence goes on along the minus strand of NW_009952533.1, from coordinate 4,168,187 downwards.
GCAGCTCAAATAATATTCAGCTAAAGCTTATTTCAAAACAATTCTATAACCCAAACTTCTATCAGAAATTAAACACTGAGCTCCAAATTTAATACACAGTAGCACTCTGCAGGATGAGGTTCTTCAGATGTCTAGAGAGTTAAGAAAGAACCGTGAATGTAAGACATCAGGGTAACTTCCTTTTTAAAAAAATAAATTGCTGTATACACAAATACATCCTGAAAGTTTACATAATCTTGCTGAATTCTATGGGTTATTCTTGTGGGTTTTTCACTATTATGTAAGCTCTGTTACAGTTTAGGTTCAATATTGCAAGGAATGAAGTTTACCTTTTTTTGCTCCTTTCAAGAACAACAGTATTCTGAAGGTTTAATTCCTGCTTCTGAAGTTTTATTTCCTGCTGCTCTTCATTAATCAAAATCCAGCCGATCAAATGGAAAAGTGTTATCTTCTAATTTTTTATTGGATATATAATGGAATCCATGAAAACAACTTTATCTAGCACTCATCTAGTTAACTTTAAAGTTTTCTGCCATCTCCCTTGATGTCAGTCTGGAATATTCACTGTGAAGAGCTTCACTTTTCAAGTGTTTTATAATTTTATCTTTAAAAACTGAGAGTTTAAAAATATTACCTAGCACAGAAAAGAAAGCTATATATAAAAAAAACAAACCAACTTTTCAAACTACCACCATTAACCTGATGAGAAACTACATTATCAGGTCACTAAAAAATGTGCTGGTGATAGATGGGCTTCTCCAGTCCTCTTTGCTCCTGGGATTAAACAAAGAACATAAGTGATCCACAAGCAGATACTTCTTGTGACTTCACATAGAGCAGTACAGGAGGAAATGGAGTGCACTTCCCAATACAGACTAACAATTTTCTTCCAGCTATCTGTACAGTAATTGTTGTTATAATTATCGTATTTATTGCAAAGCTTAGAATTAATTATTCACTGTCACAAACAAATTTGCACATGAAATGTCAATTTGGTCATCAATTCAAACCTAGCTCTTCACAGAAAGAGCCAAATAGCAATCACCATTCAACCAAGCATAAGCTGAAATGCTAAGAGAAGACATGCTTTCAAAGGAGTGACATCTCTCAAAGGTAATACCACCACAGACAGACATGTGAGAGGCTCAAGAAAAAAGCAGGGGATGATATAGTCCCAAGCAGCCAGAGTACCAGACAGGGCCACTTGTCTCAAGACTGACAAAATACACTAATGTAAGTCCATCTTTCCTGGGTACTAAGCATGTAATGGCCCTATGATTCCCAAGAGAATCAAGGTGCAATGTGATAAAGTGCGGTCTAGCAGCACTTGGGACACCTGTCCTCTCTACTGTTCTAAGAACTGTATAGATGCAGGCAGCATTCTATTCTGGCTTGTGGGGTTTTTTTTCTGCTAACAGTTATGAGTGAAACATCATAAATTCTCACTTGCATGCAAACAAAAGTATATTCTTTCACATGATTGTAGCCCAGGAACTGAATTGCTAAGGCCAAGTACCAAAGCTTACCTCCTGAGACACTGGAATGAACAAAACCGATGCTTCCCAATCTACAGAAGGGTGAAACTAAGCAAGGTTTGGGTATTTCACAACCTTGTATGCTTCTGAGCAAGCTTAAAGAGGGTACCTTGTCAACCTACACGGTACATTTCAAGAGGAATGTTGGTTTGTGGATCAGCATACACATGGAGCTGCCTTCTGACTCTTGCCTCTCACTACACACAGTTGTCATGTCAAAGATAATCTAGACTTATGAGTCAACGTGAAAGGAAGGATGTTTTGCCAAAAGCAAATGAGGATAAGAGAGATGAAGGGGATTTTAGGAGGAGGGGGTCAAGACCTCAGATTTAGATATAAGCTTATTATTGTTAAAGAACATTAAGAAAGGGTGATAATGGATGGGGCATAGCTTGTGAGTTTGCACAGCTATTTCTTCTGCCTACAAAAATCAGTCTAATAACAAAATTACCAGGGTGTCAATTCAGTCCTTAAAAAAATAACCTTTTCTCATTCTAGAGCATCTGCAAGAAACAAAGAGGCTCAAGGGATGAACAGCTTAGCACGCACTACAGGTCAGCATCTTAATCATACCATAGAAAGGTTTGGGTTTGAAGGGACCTTAAAGATCATCTAGCTCCAAGCCCCCTGCATAAGCAGGGACACCTCCCACTAGAACAGGTTGCTCCAAGCCTCATCCAACCTGCCCTTTAACACTTCCAGGGATGCGACACATCCACAATCTCCCTGGATACCCTGCACAAGTGGTGTTTACCAGCCCACCTGTTTGTATTTTCCTTGAAAACAGCAAGCAATGAAGAGCTTAAGTCTTGACATCTACCTTCTTTTATACACACTTGGTTCTTTAAAGCATCATTTTCAAATAAATAAATCACTGGATAGTGAGATGCAACATACTAGCCTACAAGCCTGTCAGTGTCACATCCCCAAAATAAGTTTAATATAAGGCAGCCTCAACAATGAGAAGGGTGGATAAGGGCTGTAATAAGTAGATCACTTCTTGAACCTTCCAATAGCATGTTTGTTTACATTCATCTGATCACACAAATATAATGTGGAAAATAGATATATATTAAGCAAGAAGATAGCACTAGGGAAAATTACTTTCTCCCCAACATGATTTAAAGAGTTTACACAGAAGAAGACTTTTAAGCAGCAGTTTTATTGTATGCAATGACAATAACCAGGTACTTTAAAAACAGCAGTATGAAATGCAATTTCTTTCAAATTAAGTGAGGTTATTTTGATCAGTTCAGAATAAGTTCAGAATTCTTATCCTCTATGAATTAAATTGCCTACAGATTTCTTTTTTTTCAAAGCAATCTTTTTTCTTAAGTAAATAAAAGCAACAAGATTTTTATGCACCAGAAGACACAAACCCCCCTATTTATCAAAAAGTAAATGACCATGCATCTGGAACTCCAATTTCAAAGTTTGCTTCTTCATTATTCAAATAAATTATCTCCCATCCCTCCTCCTTTAATCAAATTTCTTCACTTTAAAGGAAAGAGTCCAAGTTGCAACAAAATCCAGAACCATACTGAGACTTAAGCTCAACAAGACTTGGAAGGGTGGCTGCCTAATCTTTTTATGCCTCTACTTCAAAGAGAGTAGGCTTACAAACTCATGCAGTGTTTACTAGTGTACTAGAATGTACCAAGACATCATTTTCTTTCTGCTTATGTGCCCTCTTGCAAAAAGAACTTAAATCCACCAGGTGATCAGAATAAAGACACTGCTGAGGCAGGGGTTAATATCACCCTCCCTATACTTAAATCTCTGACATAAGGGGAGTGTTCTGATTATTAGCCAATAGTTTTCAGCCCTTTCCCAAGTTAAGCAGGCATCAGACAACCCACTCTTAGATCCCTGTAAAGTCTGTCATCACTCCCGATGTTGGGCTTTGGCCTGCTGAAAGCAGTATCTCTTGCTGTACATCTCACTGGCTGACCACTTAACTCTGTTTACAAGAGCCTTCCCCAGTTTAAGTGCAAGAGGAAAGGAGCAAGTTCTCCCTCTTTCCGTTTCCAATGAAAATAAAATATGAGCAAGAACACAGTAGCAGCCAGGACCATACCATTTCTCTTCCCTGTCCAGCCAAAACTTAACATAACATACACAGTCAGCTTCTCTGATCAGTAAAACAACTATCATACAAGCTGAATGCATTGCTCCAAACACTAAAATCTTTTAATATTTCACCTCTTATCGTTTAAAACACACTATCTGAATTCAGTGCCAGTTTGTGTGATAATTGTCTAGATCAGAACTGTGCTTTCCATATTTCATAGAAACATAAAACAGTCTGGGTTAGATCACCTCCATCCACTCCCACCCCTTGCCTGGGCAGGGACACCTCCCACTAGATCAGGTTGCTCAGAGCCCCATCCAACCTGGTCTTGAACACTTCCAGAGATGGGGCTTCCACAACTTCCTCAACCTACCTGTTCCAAAGTCCCACCATCCTCAAAATGAAGAATTTTCTCCTACTGTCTAATCTAAATCTCCCCTCTTTGAGTTTTAAGTCATTAAGCCTTTTCCTATATAATCAATAAATAAAAAGTTAAATCATGAGAACAAAAATAAGATTCACATAGACACTGGCATCTTGTTTTCAGTCAGCATTCCCTGTCAGTTAACTGGAGTGGTCTTGCATTCAATACACTCATTCCTTCAAATCCAGTTTTTAACACCTATCATGCTCTATATACTACATAAAGATTCTGCAACGATTATTCAACTAAACAGAAATTTTATGTAGATACAACTTTGTACATCTCAGGTCAGCTAATAGGTTCATAAAGAAAGCCAGCAGTGTAGTGCCCTGCAAAGGCATGAGGTTCAGAACCCAGAAGTAAAACAGTGGCTACAGCACAGGACTGCATCTTTTGTAAGTGGCAAGGAAGAAAACTCCTTACTGAAGGCAGGATTTCATGCTGGAGACATTTGAGCTAGCTCAAGGATCTTTGCATTGTGGACATGCAATATCTTCCTTTTCGACTTTAGCCCCATGAAGTATATGCTGAACACAACATCAGCTCTCTATGGGGTTATAGAACCAATGAGCTGCTGAACTGCCCTCTTGCCAAGGAAATATGAACTTCCTTAATTACTGTTTCTAACAAACATCAATAAATGTGTCATCTTTCACTTGACAGAGCAAGTGAAGTTACTACACATCTCTTGAGAACAAAGATTCACTTTCAGAATAAAAACATACAACCTACTGCTTTCTCATTTCCATGAGGGTTTTCATGCAATTTTCCAAAGTGGTAGGTGAAGGAACACTTCTTTTCAAAATAATTTTCTTTACTAAAAACAAAAGACAACCTCTTACACCAAATAATTCTAGAATATGCAATCTTAACAGATAAATCAGACTTCTCATTAAGTTCCCTCTAGCTTTCTACTGCCAGAAATTTGTTGGTTACAAAGAAGAAAATGTATGCTGGTGTTCTTGTCACTTTTTTCATTACAGAATAACAACTTTCAGCAGAGAAAAGAACTAGAACTTAAAAATGAAAGCAGAACATTTGCCTGAACCTTAACATAAAACACTTATGTCCACTTTTCCAGAAATTAATAGGTCTTGATCTCAAGATCCCTTCAAAAAAACTTTTAAAAATCAAGTTTTCAGCTCTTGCTGCAATCTAAGGACTTCATTAAAACTTCCCTTGCCTCTGCAAAACTTGAACTCTGGACAGAGCTGCAAGATAACAATCATAGCAGAATATCAGCAAAGGACTAAGTACATTAAGTATATCCACAGCTGAGCCAAATTCAGCTCTCTGAATGAACCTCTTTTCATAATGAAGCAGATTATCTAGCCAAGAACTTGAATACAGAGAAGGCGAAGAAGGAAGAGAGGGAATTAGAAATAGGACAATTAATTTCACTGTCATAAAAACACTTATTTCAAACTACATCATCACTTGTTTCTACCACACTGAGAGTCAGTTCTTTACTTGATCAACTATAAAGATGCTCTAAGTCAATGGTCGCTGACATGAGAAGCATGCACCCCAGGGAGTGCAGGAAAAAATATTTTTGTACTCTTAATATATAAAATAATATTTTTAAAATAGGATTTTTTTCATCTTTATCTCATTCCTTTTTTAATTTCTAATTTTGTGTATGTTTCATAATGTCTGTGACATATTAGTTCAGTAGGACATGTATACAATGTATAAATATATATGGAGCGTGCAAATTTTTCCACTCTAAGGGGTGTGCAATTAAAAGTTTAGGGAACTGCTCTAAATAGTATCTCCAAACAAGAGTAACATCCTTAATATCTGTTAAGTATTTAAATACTTCTCAAACATCCAGAACTAACAGAGTTTTCTGTTACACCTCCAAACCACACTGAGTAACAGCTAATTCAGTAATAATACCAGTTAAATGCATCTATCTGTAATACAACCAATCCTAGTGCACATTCAAGGTCTCTCCTTCTTCCTTTCCGAACTCTAAACACTGACTACTCATTTTCAAGTACTGAAATAAAGGTTTTTACATGGCCTATCGAGTCTTCAAATTGGCTAGATCAAGGCAAAGGCTTTCCAGAGATTGAATGCAGAAGAAGGGAGGAGGGATACTTCTGAACCTTTAACACAACGACCACCAATTGACCATGACAGAGCAACTTTCTTGAGTTCTTAGACTTCAGCCTGTGCTTAGTCAAAGCAAACCTCCTATTGTTCCACCCTTTAAGAGAAAGAAAAAAAAAAGGCTTTCATGAACATACATAAATAATTCCAAGATTCAGAAAGTATTACCTCAAGAGTAGTTATTTTCTACTCAGCTGTTTCATTATTTATGACCCCTCTATTTTTGGTTATGCCAACAAGAAGACTGCAGAGCTTGGCTTCTGTCTATCAGGAAACAACAAACAACCCCGGTGCTGTGGTCCAACACGTGGTACAGCCTTGAAGCAACACCCATCCGCAGTAACTCTCAAGAACACCATCCTACCTTGGCTAGACTCCCAAGCTACATCAGCAACTCGGTTACAGTACATCACTGGGGTTTCAGGTTGGTATTTTGCATGTCACCCCCCAAAAAAACCCCATAAACCACATCCAAGGGCATGATGCGACCAAAGATCCTTGCAACGCAGATGTGGGGCTATCTCAGACAATACAGAATAGTCCAGATTTCGTATTCTTACCATCTAACCTATGTTTATGGCCGCTGACCATCGCCACCCCACAGAAGGCCCGGAGCTTCAGCCCCCGAGCAGCC
>NW_009952533.1:4157082-4158567 GCF_000747805.2 Chaetura pelagica | reverse complement strand
GGGCCGGGCCGGGCCCGCCCGCGGGCACCGCCAGCAGCCGCCACCCTCCCCACATTTACCCCCAGCCCAACACTCAGCTCAGTTCTACTCACCTTACCGCGACTCAGCTCCCTGTCAGGCTGCTTCTCCCGCAGCTCCGCAAAGCCTCCTCACCCAGGCCGTGCCCGGGGCCGCGGGCAGCGCCTTCCCGGCGCCATTAACCCTCCCGGCACCGCCCGGCCCGTTCACCCGCCCCGCACCGCCCCCAGCCAAGGGGGGCCCGGCGTGAAGCCTTCGGGTGCTACTCGAGACCCTTAAAAGAAGGTTTTTTTAAAGCTCCAAACCGAAAACTTCATGCCTTTGTGCGACTCAATTGTAAAAAGCGTGCAAGTGCTTCAGAGGGCCTGAATGCAAATCCTTCTTGTGCAAACATGAACGGAAACAAAAACCACCTTGGCAGTTACGCAGGCAATACCTTTTAAACAAAAAATTGAATGTATATGCACATCGTCTAGCAGGCTGCTTGAAAACATACACATAAGAAAACACTTTGCATATAAAGGGACCTGGCCCTTTTCCATTTGCAGGAATATTTTGCGTGGCCGTTTAATAACAAAGCAGGCAACTACTTTCCTCACGTAAGTAACTCCTTCAGGCTGTTAAAACAGCACAGTGTGGAACAGAGCATATGCATTTCCCATTTCTCCTTCCCTGCTGCCCCTGCGCTGGCCATGTCAGCGGCGGCTGCCCCATGGGGACAGGCCGGGTGCCTGCCCAGCCTGGCATGCCGCAGGCTGGGAGCAGTCACTCCGTGTAAACAGAAAGATAGAGTAATAAGTAAGTAAATAAAGCCAGAAGGCATCAGGCAGCTTCGTGGCTTCCCGCCTCCCCTTCTCACAGGAGGGTCCTCACTCAGCCACGCCCCCCCAGGCCTCTCCAGCCACAGCGAGGGTGGCCCGATGGCCTGGGGTGAGGGACGCCCTGTGCCACAGCCTCTCCTCTGGGCCACAGGGGCATTAAAACTTAAATATGTATATATTATATGAAACAATATAATAGTGCAGACTGCAGGGGATCACCCCAGGTGGCAGCAACCCAACCGCAACCCCCCCCCCAGCTTGGGGCCAGCCTGTGGTGGGAGAGGATTGCAGCTTTCCTGATGGTCTGCTCCTCCAGACTGGCTGAGCACCTCTTCACCTTTCTGTATTAAAAAAGAAAAACACACACTGTTAAGCTGTCCCTAGGCAGCGTTTCAGTACTGCCCCAGACACCCTGGGTGGCTACAAAGATCCTTCAACAACCTGTCAAGAACTGACATTGCTGTATACAGAGCTATTCGTCCCTATATCTCATTTTAGACGGATGTACGTGCCACTTTCATATCCTTCAGCTCAGCATAACATTTGCCCTTTCATGTTCTCAGTTTAAGCCACTGGGAATCCAAAGCTATTTCAAAGCATAATTATAGCAATCTGCATATAAAAGGCTATATGTTCTATGGAGGGT
>NW_009952533.1:4142485-4156332 GCF_000747805.2 Chaetura pelagica | reverse complement strand
GCAGAAAAAAGCAAACTCCTCGAAAGAAGAAAATTAGGAGTAAATCCCACAACTAAGATGCAGTAAAGTTAATACATTTTTCATCTGATGTGAACAGTTTGTGGATTCATAAAGCCACTAGAAAATTGTCTAAGCCACTGCACTGAGTCAATCTGCATACATTAAAAAAAAAATTGTAGCTGCTAGGGAGGGCCCACACCTTCAAAGCTTGCTGCTGGCCATGGTGCAGTGGGGTCCCTTGATGGCCCCAAGGCACCCTGCCAGGGGGGTTTGTTGGAGTGAGCTCTGAAGGACTCTCTGAAGGAGCTTAAGCACCTTTCCTCCTCAGGGTTGTTGCAGGATGTTGAGGAAGGAGCATATCCTGTGTGGTGTGCTCTAGGTGACCCTGCTCTGGCAGGGGGGTTGAACTGGATGATCTTTCGAGGTCCCTTCCAACCCCTAGGATTCTGTGATTCTGTGATTCTGTGCAGTCTATAAGCAGCAGTGCTTGCTTCAGTCGTCATGAAAAAGATAAGAAAGAGGACTTTTAAATAGGTACATCTCTCAAGCAGTCTTCACACACGAAAAACGTCACTGTGATAATGAACTGTATAACATTTGGGTTTTGACTGTATCATGTCACCTTATTATATAACAGAAATACACAGGATATGTTATAGCCACAAATGCTATACAGGCTGCATTACAGTAATTAATTAATTCGTAATATTCCTTACACAGAACATGCAGAGTTAACTTCATTAAACTCATAAAAATATCTAAAAATCATTGCAATGTTTTTAATTTATCTTACTTGCTTTATGCACTTGCCTTAAAATGTTTCAGGCTGTTAGAAATACATTTTATTTCTTTTTTTAATTTAAAGTTGAGCTACAGGACTTGATGAACATTATAGTAAATTAAAATTGGAATATTTTTAACATAATCATGAGCACTGGTAATACTGATTTTCTGGATTATATTTCAGAGGTGGTTCATCTACCACACAGCTTCTCCTTCTCTCTTTTTCTAATTTTCCTGGGATTAGGTTTTCCAGGAAATACGTTTCTGGGGTTTATGTGTCTGCAATCATGTTACAGAGGTGGTTTCCCTACCGTATGGCTTTTCTTTCTCTCTAATTTTCCAGCCCCCTTCCCTGCCTCCTTGCCTGACTCGTTATCACACTCTCCTCCACGCCAGCTACTTCTCAGTTTTCTTTAAACTCGGGCTCCTCCATCAGCTTCTTGCTCCTTCATAAATGTAAACAGTGTGTAGAGGTTGTTTTCAAAGGAGAGTAAAGGTACTGGGAAGGCAACTCCAACAGAGCTGCCTTTTGCCTCTCCCGTTGCCTTCTGCAAAAGCAGGCAGCCATTTCACCCCCCTGCCTGACGTGCTGCAGACAAACCCACGCCTTTCTGTTTTTCTAGGAAGAGCCTGGTAATCGTTTGCCTGAGAAGAGCCTCACAAAAAATTAAACCAAATATTACCAATGATATCAAAGATTAAAGAATTTGCATCCTGGTTATGTAGAGATGTTTGACTTTTCTATAAATCTATATTGTGAAGAGACTGCAGCTCAAGATTTCATTTCAATAATAACAGATTACAATAGTCCAGACTGCCAAAGATACTGAAACAACTTTGGGAAATGAGTAAAAAAACAGGAAATTACAACTAACATTTCTGTATTTATAGCCTTTTAGTAATGAAATGCATGTCTGTTAATGTTTACCAACTTTGTTTTTTCTCCCTTTTGAGAAAGATACTGCACTGATTTCTGAATTGTAAGAAAGATCTCTCAATATGGGTTCAGCTCTGGTTAAATTTTCTAGGCCAAACAACAGTGGTGAAATTAATATCACTATTTGTTTAGTTTTAAAGAAACTTTAAAACATCCCTTTGATGATAGGCAGTTCCAGTGTGAGCATGTATTGGTAAACACGTACTATAAAAAGTAAAATGCTGTTAAAAAAATTGCAAGTAGAGAGAGAGGATTTCTCAGAAGCTCATGAGAGGCAGCATTCAGCCCTGAATGAAAGTGTTTTCTTGCTTGTTATTTGCAAATACCATGATTTGTCTTTATTTTAAAATCCTGTATACTTTAGAAAATTGGTAACTTCAGGTTTTTAGCATATAGGCATTGAAGCATATGGTAATCCCAGTCCCAAACACTGAAATGTGCCTGTCTGTGCCAACTCTTAATTACCAGCTCATTAACACTCAGGTGTCAATTGCTGGTGGCAAAGGCAATACTCAGTTGGCCTGGTTTCTGTCATGCACAATGTAATTAAATTGACCTCCTCGAAAGGAGCCCAGTAGTTGCCTGATACCACTTGGACGCTGATTGCCGCACTAATCACAATCGTGTAATTTAGTGAATCACACAGTGTAATGAGGGAAGGACTCTGGAGAGTACCAAATTGTACTTGCATATGTAATAATGACTTTAAGGACAATTAGGGAAATAATCGCTGCTCTGTTTTCTTCCAAGCTAATAATGAACCGCAGTAGCTGTTTGAGTTTCTGTTGTTGATTTAAAACTTGAGCTGCTATCTTCTGTTTTAAAATAATGGTTAGCAGTAAGTAACATGTAAAAAAAATAAAAAATAGTACTAGCAAAAAAGCTCCATCTTCATTGTTAATAGCCCCACAGTAGATTATGGTTTCAAGTACTACTGGCTGCCTAGTTAGCATCTGAGAGGCCTGTGTTAGATTGATTAACTGTATGTCACTGACCTCCAAAAGAAACTGGCGTGCAGTCACCCTCACCTCGTGTGCCCTTTCCACAGCAGGGCTGTGGAGAAGGGGAGGCCAAGGACACTCCACTTCGCAAGCGAGGGCTCTGACTCTAGCACTGACTTCTGAGCAATGTGTATGGACACAATTACTTGGTTTAGCCAAGATTTTTTAAATGCAGCTTTCTCTGGTCAATGTACAGCTTCTGAAGAGGAGTCTCTGCCTTGAGACTTAAGAAGACAGAGCTCCTAAGATTCAGTTTATTGTGTGTAAGTTTTGGCATGTAAATGAAGTGTCAAGATGCAGAGCATAGTTATCTTTAGCTCCTTCTTGGCCAGGTAAGCAGCACTAGCAGTCACTTCAGTGCTGCTTCCATTTCAACTACCCTTGATATTCTTCTTTCTCTGTATTATTTAGCACCTTACTAATACATTCTAATGAGGTCACCTAATGTCATTGTCTAAACTTGGATGGGATGGATCTGGGCTATGACATGCAAGCACGATTCAAACGAGAATTTCCAAAAGGTCAGCCACACCTTAACTTCAACATTTTGTCTTCATTAGTTCTGAAGACTGTGAGTCCCTGCATAGATCCTTTGGTCTTACACAAGTACTGACATTCCAGGCTTGATATTTCTGTGCAGAAAAGTGCTAATCTTCAACTCTCTTCATCCCTGCTCATCCTCTGACAGCAGGCCATGTTTCCTACGCATCTTCTGTGCAATGCCACTCAATTTCAGTATTGTATAGATTAGGTTCCCATTTCTAATTGTTGGGTGTTTTCCCTTGTGGTCCTCTGATTCTCTAAATCCCACTGTTGACTTTAATTATTAAACTCTAAGACCAGTGTGGTGAGGGCATCTTATTGTTAGTGTGTTTGTACATTCACTAGTACAAGTGACTCTGCCTACAAATGGATCTCCTGTGTGCTATAGTTTTACCAATACTGATAAATAAAAATCTGATGTCCACACCAATGCATGAGTAAGAAAAGATATTTTGTCCTTGTACTGATGCATTCCATATATTTCATTAATCATCACAAACAATACAAAGCAGAGTTTTTATGATACATTCAAGTTACTTTTATATATGATATAGAATGTAAAGTATATTTGCATGGAGACATTGGATAGTGTCAATTTGTGACACATAAAACTTAAAAATTCAAGACTCTACTTCAAGTATTTTACATATAATAAAAATCCTAGTCTTATATTTTTCTTTTACACTGATACCAGTGGGATATCTGAGCCCTGGGCTTGTGTACGATCAATTCAGTTGTCACAGTGAGTGGTTTAAAAAATGTGCCAAAGAGTGCAAGCTATCTGATTAATAGTTACTGAGCTGGGAGAAGAACAAAGGTTTTGTAAAAAAGTAAGAACTTTCATTCTCTGAGAGTGAGGTAAACAGATTTGCTGACAAGTTTATGCAAAACATGTAGAAGGAGCAAAATAATTTCTAAAGATGTTACAAAATCTAAATAGATGAAAGCATTTTGTCTATGATGCGTTTATTAAAGATTGTGAATTCTGGAGGAGTGATCCATCTAATGAGAGAAAGCAGTGCTGTGCAGAGATTAGGAACAAAAGGGAAGGCTCTTTCTTGAAGAGTGACAGGCCATCAAGGAAAGACTTTCCAGTGAAATGCTAACAGATGTAGCAGGTGAGACTCAACCAGTTGAAAGGCACCCAATCTACAAACAAGAGGAATTCAACACTGTTTCATGCACAAGTTCCTACCTGCAAAACAGTGCTCAGCATGGATTGCATAAATATGCAGCTAAGGGAGGAAGAAGAATTCACGGTACCTTCTCAGCAGACATTTGTAAACGTATCTTGTGTTTGTTGAACAAAGGAAGCTTAACATTGAAATGAAGATGATGGAAATACTGCATCCATAATTGATGGAGAGAGGAAGTTGGACTTTTTTTTAATGGACTAACTTACTTTTGAAAAACATTGGGTATACCTGGCACCCTTTGACCTAAACAGGAGCTCTGATTGCTCAGAAATGTTTTAAATCAGTCTTTGGAGACATGAAGTATATTTCAATAAAGAATGCATTAAACAATAAATTTATTTTCTGTTTTAAGTTGTGAAGGAACCTCTCTTCAGCCTGAGTGTGGACCAAGCAATAGTTCCATAAGAGTGGCCTGCTCTCCAGTTCATCCAAAGAGAGGTAAACAAAAAGTGACTCCATGGTGATGCCTCTTCAAAGTGAGCTCACTGGGCTAAGAACCAGATGGCATTATCCCCCAAATATGCAAGTTAGCTGTAGTGTTTTGAAACTCCAAATTTTCCTTCTTGTATTAACTGTTGTACGACATAAGCAACAATCCTAATAAAAATGCTTGACATGTAAAAAACATTTTCCATTCACTTTTTGACAGGCAACACACAATACAAATTCCAACAGAAGTAGTGAGATATGTAAGTGATGCTTGTGAAGCACTTGCCCCATATTCCTTTTACAGCATTGTGAGTTATTCATTCACCACTTCTATTGCCTATGCCACTCCATTTCTACTTTGTTTTGCTTTTTTCCCCTAAGGAATGAAGCCCTCATTTTTGTCTGTGTGTGTTTTTTCCACTCCTACACTGCCTACCAGTCTTTCTGATCATGACAGCTGCTGGTGATTTAATGTACAAATGGCAGCCAGGAGTCAGCAGGCCACAGAGTGTCATTTGTTATGCCACTTTGTCTTTGACTCTGCACACTGTAAGGGCTATAAAGAGAAGGATGGTACTGATATAATTCAAGGTGATGAACAGATTCTTCTAACTTGAATGGGCTTCTTGTGATCTTCCATATTATTTAAGGATTTGAAGCCTTCTGAGATTTTGATGTTTTAAGCAAGCCATTTTCTCCCAATTTAGCTTCTGTGTGTTGAGTAAAAGCGCAGGGGGGATACAACAGGGTGTTAAATCCAGACAGATATTCTCACCAGCAGCAAGACAGAACAGTCTCTTTTGCCCTCGTCTTTCTTCCTCAAAAGCCCTAGGGTAGCAGAAATCCTGGAAAAAGGATGGGAGCGGGGAGAGATCTTCACTTTTAGGAACACTGGAAGCAATATAGTCTGGATGGCTGCTGAAAAATGGACTAACTTCCGGTATAATCGGCTAATACCAGGAGTACAGAGTGATTCATTTGGATACCCTTTTATACATATTTCTTCTCCTTTGAGTTGTGAGTTCTGTGCTGTGACTTTGGGAGGGACAACCCAAACTCACTTCTTAATTGTTTGCATTTATTGATTAGTTTTGTATAGTCTTTCAACTATAAAATTTGAGTTCTACATAGATGTTTGGTATTTTGATTAACGGCTCAGTTTACAATGGACCTGGCAGGGCAAAGCATTCACCTGCAGCAGACTGAAATTCCACAAATACACACTAGGCTAAGAACCTACCTTTATTCTCCTTCGTTTATTTAGACTAAACTGGAATTTAAGTAGGATTTTTACCTGCACACCAACAAGTGTACAAAATTCTTCAAATTAATTTACTTTCATATGTGTCCTACAGTTTCTCTCATTATCTTCCTTATTCAAGGTACTGTCATGCCAATTTAAGACCTTGAGTAACATTAGGGAAAACATAAGCACAGGAGATGTTCTTGTTTGATTTATTTGAAACAGCTATTATTCTGCAATCGAAATACTCTTAGTATTTTACAATAACATAACATCAAGGAAATAATATTATCAAACCAAAACACCATCTCAAAATGAAATACTCCTTTTTCCATCCTCTTTGGAATCTCTCTTTTACAATGGAGGCCTGTTGTGCCTGGTGTTAGAACAATCTGTAAGATTAGGCAAACATGTATTAGTAATGGCATTCAAAGTGCTGATCCTGCAGCAAGGCAGGAGAATTGGGAATGATGACCACTGAGGGTGCCTCAGGGGCTTCAGGGCAGGGCCCATCCACCAGGCCAGCCAGGAGCAGGGCAGGCAGAGAGTGGCTGGGGACAGCCCCAGCCCTGGGCATCGAGCACCTGCCTGGACACAGGGCTGGGCCAAGGAAGGGCTGGAACATTGACCCATGGTGGGAGGTCAGAATAATTGAGGGGAACCAGGGTGAGATGCAGCCCCAGGATGTCTGAGGCCAACAAAGTGGTCCAAAGGAGTCAGAGGGGTGGGCAATTCCTCTTTTTTATACTAGCAATTCCATAAGCCATATTTTTCTCTTTATTTTTCCCAGTTTATAATACTAGTGTGCATGTACTTACTCCAGTGAAGAAATATTGTTTCCCAACTTAACTGACACAGTAATTCTGTTGGCATCAATAGGATGACTCAGGAAGGACTTATTTTCTGGAAATTTAACCAGTTCTTCAGAATCCCTGAACTTTTAAACATCTGCCAGGTAAATACCAGGTAAGCCCTTCCCAGTGATGCATTCTTCTAGGGTAAGATTTTAAGACTGCCCTTGCCACCGTTATGTCTGAATATTTTATGATAATACATTCATCTACATGACAAGTACTTTCTGATAATGCATTCGTGTATGTTAATAATGTGTTAGGTGTGGTTTGCTCTCCTGATCTCTCCCTTTGGCAAGAAGACAAGCTCTCTAATGGTTCTATGTCTAGTATCACTCCATGTGTCATCTACAAATACCTAGTGGGCAAAATTTTTATACAATACCAAATACTTACTGGAGAGCCTGCAAATGAGTCTATATTTAACCAGTGATTAGCTGTAGAAGGTGCCACACATGCATGATTCCTGCACCAAGAAATGTTTGAGTGCTTTTGTAGACTGGAAAAGCAAAATAGGAGATAATGCTCCAATTTGCTGCTTAGAAACTTGGTCACGGATGCAGGAATTATCAAAGACGGAGAGAACTGAATACAGATTTCTCACATCCTGAAAGAATATTCCAAAAGTCATACCATCTGCTCTGGAAATCTTAGGAACTGAGCCTTCAACATCCTAACAAACATCTTATTGTAGACTGGAAAAGCAAAATAGGAGATAATGCTCCAATTTGCTGCTTAGAAACTTCTAAGCTGGTCACGGATGCAGGAATTATCAAAGACGGAGAGAACTGAATACAGATTTCTCACATCCTGAAAGAATATTCCAAAAGTCATACCATCTGCTCTGGAAATCTTAGGAACTGAGCCTTCAACATCCTAACAAACATCTTAACAAAGATCCTCTTTTTCAGTGTTCTGGGAAGACATGTATTGAACAGCAAACTACCAGAGAAAGAAATGCTGACAGAGACTCTTTTTATACCATACTGATCATAGTATTTGCCCATGATGTTGGCTGCTGAGAACAAAGGCTTCTTTTATATGATGGGATCTAGACCCAATTTTCTTTTCCCAACCCTCTCTAATCATCAAATCCAAAAGGATTTAGGCTCTGAGTGGAAAGATTAAGTGCTCTTCATTTTTCACTTTGAAGCTGTCCCATTTTGCAAAGAATAATTATATATTCTTTTGACAGAGAGACCAAGGGCACCAAATTACATATTGCTCTCCAGACTACTAGTTAGCTCATTAACCTGCATGTGGGGAGATCTCAGTGTTGTAGCACCCATGTGGTTTTACATTATTTTATATTATAATAACTGTGTGTGTGGGGGGGTCCTTATTATTTTGATTTAGAAACTAGGTTCTATTCCCACCTCTGCAATAAACTGCATTATGAAAATTCTCAGTTATCCTTCATTAAAATAAGGATAGTGATACAGGCATCTGTCATAACACTGGAGTGTAGTTTGCTTACTAATAAAGGATATAAAGCGCATAGAACAGCAGTCAATAGAAATCTAACTTGGAAATAAATATTTTTTCAATTTCCAGCTATGCATAGATCTTCCAGTGCTCAAGGTTATTTTTTAGATGAGAACAGTAAGACAGATTTTTCTTTCTTCTTTTTCCTGAAGCTTTAGATCTGTGAATATTAGCAATGTGTTCACTGAAGTTGCAGATTTCACTCTGCAGATACAGAATTAAACACCTAAAGGAGTTTGCATGTGAATGGGGGATTCCAGTTTACTCCAGATAGAATGGAAACAGGAAAGAAATTTCCTGAATCCAGTAAAACACCACGCAAACTTTTCTGTTCATGCATTTCATGTCCTTATCCATGAACAGTGGAGGTCTGGAAATGTTTTCTATAAAAAACAAAAAAGGCTGAACTGCCTGCTTTTGCCTGGATTATTATTTATTTTTTCTGGATGAGTGGTACTTCTTTAGTAAATAAATGAAAATTTATTTCATTAATAATAAAAGGAAATTAATTCCTTTGTTGTCACACAGGAAGTGGCAAGAAGAATTAAAGTAGCAGAATTAAATCCAGAAACCTTAATATAAGTTTATATATGATAAGGGCTAATTGAACTCCACCTATAATTATAAAGGTATAATTTAAAAGTTAGGCTGGTCAGCCTGTTACTTAACTATACAAAATGCCAGGAACCCCCAAAAAACAGCTGACATGAGCCGTGAACAGCACAACAAAGTAGCATTCATTAAAAAGTAGCATTTGAAGCAGAATATAATAAAATATATCTGGGAGGGAAGTTAGCAAATTCCTTTCACAACAGGGTGAGAAACTCTCTTGGGGGGTTGATTTTGGGGCCTTGGGGCTGGCTCAGCACCAGTGCAGCCAAGGCACCATCCTACTGGGGGCTGTGGGAAAAGGCTCCCTGAAGTGTCCTAGGGTGTCCATGGCCAGGGCCCATCCCCAGTCCAGCTGTCCCAAGGTTGTGTCCCCCACCTGTGGGTCAACAGCCTGTCTCAGCCTCAGCCCACCCCTGTCGTGCTGGATGTCAAGGCTGTCCCCCACTGTCCCCTGGAAATAGGTGTAAGAAAGAATATGATACTTCACATGCCATTATTTTTCAACTCAGCTGCGGTGGATCTAATTTAAATAATAGAATGGTTTGTACTGGAAGGGACCTTAGACATCCCGTAGTTCTAACCCTTCTGCCGTGGGCAGGGACACCTCCCACTAGATCAGGTTGCTCCAAGCCCCATCCAACTGGCCTTGAACACTTCCAGGGATGGTGCTGCCATAACATCCCTGGGTAACCTGTTCCAGCGTCTCCCCACTCTCACAGTAAAGGATTTCCTCCTAATGTCTAACCTGAATCTACCCTCTTCCAGTTTAAAGCCATTCCCCTTTGTCCTATCCCTACAAATTCTTGTAAATAGTCCTTCTCCACCCTTCCTTTAGTCTCTTCAGGTACTAGAAGGCTGCTATAAGTTCTCCCCAGAGCCTTCTCTTCTCCAGGCTGAACAACTGAGTCACCATCCCTAGATGTGTTTAAAAGTTGTCTAGATGTGGTGCTTGGGGGCATGGCTTAATGTCAGACTTGGTAGAATAGGGTTAGTGGTTGGACGCAATCATCTTGAAGGTCTTTTCCAACCTAAGTGATTCTGTGGTTCTGTGGTTTTGTGAACTCCAACTCTCTCTGCCTATTTTCACAGCAGAGGTGCTCCAGCCCTCTGATCATCTTTGTAGCCCTCCTCTAGGCTCACTTCAACTCCAGATGTGTACTTGGAGTGTCAAGGAGCAGATTGATTTTTAATTTTAGGGGGGTTGTTTGTTTGTTTGTTTAATTTTTAACAGATCATTTTCAGAAGATCGGGGAGGTTTAATGATATCATTACAAGGTATTTTGTATTTTCTCCCTAAATTATATTAATTAACTATCTTTTACTTTCAGCACTCTGTCTCTCTTCTCTTTCTTTGTTGACAGTCAGAATATAAATCAAACCAAGCCTCTTACAAACACTGAATGGCCGTGAGCTCCAAAGGTGTCATTTAGCCTCATCTTCAGGGGGCTGAGCAGCAGAATGTTTGCTTGCATTCATTTTATTTTTCTATTTATTTCCTTTTGTTTTCTTTTTCTTTTTTTTCTCCCCAGATAACATAAGCCACAAAAAATATATTGCCGTCATGGTGAAATCTTTCTCTTTTGTAATATTTTTGTTCCTGAACAAAGCACTATTTATGTACCAATTAACGTAATCTGTGAGACTAGGAAAAACAAAGTATTTTCTCCCTTTTTCTCTTTTACAAAGGAACAGTGACACCCCACTGCTCTTCTGTCAGCATCTCATAAAGTTTCTGCCCTAAATTGTTCTGATACCTGTCTAGAAAAGCTGTAGCAATGGGATTGGAATTACTAGGTGATTTTGACATCGGACTTCATCTAGGTCTTTTTTCTCTTTTATTCTCATCAAATGGGAATATCTCCCACACACTGAGGTGAATGTGCAAACCCTTCAGAGCACAGCTTTTACAGTCCAAGTAAAAGTTAGGCCAGCAAAGATGAGAGGAAACAACTTTCAGTTCAGGTCTGAAATGAGATAATGTGCTTAGGATGTTTGTTACCTTCCAAAGCAAAATTTTCTGAAGCATTCGTTGTTGAGGTTGGTATTTTCTTTGCTTGCCTTGCTTATATTTTTCGACCAATGGCTATGGCAGTGTAAGAACACTCTGCTTCAAAGAATTTTTAATTTTCTGCCCTTCTGCATAATAAAAACACAAATCTTTTTTTTCAGGGCTGCATTTCTGTCTTTGTCTTCTTAGAAAATCTGAATACTGATATCATTTAACTTCTTGTGTTATTTTGCTTTGAGCTAAAATTATTAGAAACATGTCTGTTTTAAACTTACATGAAGCCATGCCCAAATTTCTAAACTTGATTGCACAGCTTGTTAAACGTAGAGCTAGTGAAGTTTCCCTTTTTCTAGTGTCAAATAATTTTATCATAGGCTGCTCTTGCTTAAAAATGCATATGCATAAAGAAAGAAATGAAAACTTCCTTTTGCTCTCCTTCAAAACACCGTGGTTTGGGCCATTGCCTTTAATGGAATTAGGCTCTGATGCATATAAAATACAGTTACGTTTTGCAAGATGAATGTTTGTATCCAAGGCTTCTAAAACTTAAGGTCGGTTTGGTTACATTCCCTTTACCATGTTGCTGTAAGGCTTTGGTATACAGTACATTACTTTTCACTCTTAGTGCAACTCGAAGATGAGTTATCGAAAATATGCTTTTAAGATGAGCATCAGGTGAACTTTAATCTTTGCAGTGTATGTATACACCATTTCATTACTTGTTTGGCTTAACTGAATTTTCCATATTGTATAATATACATAAATATTTTAGCATATTTTCACCTATTGCCTTTGGCTCTCTTCAATAAATGGTAAACATCATTTGAATTCTGTTTGTCATTTTTGGTATCTCCTGATTGACTAAAGCAGTTAACATCCAGGGGACACTTCAATCAGTGCTGACACAGCGAACAAGAAAACTTTAGCACAGTGTGTTTCATCTTGACTCAGCAGGATTTCGAGCACTCACATTTATACATGTTTGACAGGATGCTTCCTAAATGAAGCATTTGCTTTCTGGAAAACTACTCCCACATAGATTTCATTTTTCCTGATGTCTGTCAATATCATGAACTTTATTAACAAATTCAAATTCAAAAACAATTTCAATTCAAGAAAGCTGTCCAAGTTAGTTCTTGCTCATTTCTTACATATGAGGATATCTACAAAACCACAGATGCTCAACAATGGATTTTAATGGATGTGTATATTTCTTTATATATATGTATCCACTTCATACCAAGACAGATTAGTGGATTAGACAAAATAAAATGAAGGAGCTCTTTAAGAAGAATTTGAGCTCCGATTGTAGGGATCAGTGCAATGGATTTAACTCACAGTTTCAGAATTTCTCATAGCACATTATTATAATAAAGTCTTACTGGCTGTCTTTTACATTACTGCAAATAGAATAAACAGCTTTCTGTTCTTTATAGACATCTGATGCCAATGCTTTGCAATCAAATTGCAATAACTGAATGTATATCAAAGATGCTTGTTTTGGCCCCTACACCTTTTTATAGTTTTTCATTAGAAAGTCCCAATGCCATAAAACACAAATCTTGAACATGGAACAATGGCAGAATATGACCAGTTTTCTCCATATGAGACATAAAAATATTTAACAGCCTTGCAAAATTGCAATGACAGTTTATCAGCCTAGGAAGACGGTTTATCCACCCTCTACCCTGAGGAGTGAGAGCACTTAAAAAAAAAAAAAAAAAAAAAAAAGGAAAAAAAAAAAAAAAAAGAAAGAAGCCTACTGTGAGCAGGGGTAAAATTGGAAATTCAAATACTGAAATGTATGGGTTGTGGATATAATGCATGAAAAAGGGGCTGAATTAAAGTGTTGAAAGCCAAACCCCATTTTACACTAAGAAGAAAGTCTAACTTCGTAGTATCAGAAATGTGTTTCTGCCCTTCTGTTTTCATTTAATGATAGGATCATACTCATCTATGAACAAATCCAATGGCAATTTAGCAGGTTTTTAACTATAATTACATAGACACACACATACCTCCCCACACATACACAGTAACTATAATGCAGGAAGCATCATCTTTACAAATTGTATTTACCTGCGTGTTGTCATTCCACTGAATTTTGGAACAACACTGATTTAAAAGTACTACACATTGTTCAAATCAGCTGAGAATATATTAATGGAAGTAAATGTTTTCCTTTGTTCTGGCAATGGGCAACTTAGGAAAAACTTGCAGTAAATAATTGGAATTTTATTTCAAATAGTAAAATATTTCTAAGTTTTGGAAGAATCCATTTGGAAGAAACTAGAGTCTGGTTTTGAAGGAACTGAATAGGCAAACTGCTTAGAAATCCATTGCTACATATCTAAATCAGGAATAAAAACTAAAAAACCCAACTAAACAACTACCATTGTTTCCATTTTGTTATCCTTTATAAGATCCTGTCTTTTGTGCTGGAACTCTTATTTATTCCAAAGATAATTGTTCACATGACAGCTTGTTCTATTATGCTCGTAATTCCAAATCTAAACAGTAAATATTGCTTCTGATACCAAATGGAAGAATAGAACATTCTTATCCATACAGCTGTGTACAGATCACATCCTCCAAAGCTTAGCATCCCCTGCTAGGAACATTACAGAGCAAAAGGACTGAAATGCTTGTCCGTTTTTCTTCTTTGAGGCAAGTTGAAGTACATTTGTATCAGTCCTGACAGGTATTTTTTGAAGCATTTTTTTAAACATTGAATTAAGGAGATTTCAGAATCTTCCCTA
>NW_009952533.1:4112347-4142145 GCF_000747805.2 Chaetura pelagica | reverse complement strand
ACCAGCTTATGGGTATAGCTGTTCCCCCTTAATATCCAATATACACATTTTCTAACTACTTCAGTTTACTTTTGTGTCCAATACACAAATCAGAGTCCTTTAGACATTTGTATCACATATGCTTAAAGGAATAGGCAAATAAAAAAGCTAATGTTTAAAGGCATTTACATACCTATCACTGCAGATAGGCACCTAGCAGCATGATGAAATGCATGGAAGATGCTGAACAAGTCAATTGCAGTGGGAGTTGGCTGGATGCAACAGGTATCTTCCCCACTAAAACAAAGAAATAGGAGAAATTCAGCCTCTGCACTGCCAAGTATGCTTCTCAGCACTTCTCCTGGGCTACAGCAGCTATGTACTAGCTTTTAATGTGTTCCAAAGCTTATGTCATCACATTATCCCACTGAAATTCACTGTCAGCTAGGGAAATCTGCAAAAGCTACCTCTTTAAATACCTTGGGAGCCCAGGCTGTGGTACCTAAGCATTTCTTTTTCCTCAACAATTCTACATCCTATCATGACTCCCTCCAGGATTCTCCCAATGGACTCAGTTGGGTTTCTGTGCATACATGGACCAATACCTACATTATTTAGCATTAAAAAAAAAAAAAAAAGAAAAGAAAGAAGAAGAAGAAAAAAGAAAAAAAGAAATGGGTACGTGTATCACGCTGTTCATGGAAAGCGTTCAGTTATGGAAATTAATGACAGGGCACGATACGGTTTTTCAGAAAAAATTACACCCAAAATGTGGCAGTAATTTCATTAAATAAAAACACTTCAACTGTCCATGAAATAGAAAGGAAAAACATTTCCTCCAAAAGACTGAAAACCACCTTAATTGACGGTATATATCTATTATTAAATAGATACTTGGAAATAAAGAAAAAAACCTTGTAAGAAGGGCAAAGATTTTCTTGCTTTAAAAGCAGAAATAAGAATTTACTTAATAAACTCCTTTAAATGAAATATATGTCACAAACTTCAGTGCTTTTCTTCATAAAATTAACAAAGCACGAAGGTGACTACAAGTCTCACTAATTACAGCAAGAGAAACACTTCACTGTCGTGTTTGCTCAAGATACTGTTGGTGCTTTTTTTGATTGTGTTTTGTATAATAAATACATTTTAAAAAGGATACCACAAAATATTTTGCTGTTATACAAATGTGCTAGACAGACATACACATTGAAAACTTTTAACAAGCATTTTTTTTTGTTTGCAGTATCAAATGAATAACTTCAGAGCTTGGTCCAGTAGCTGTTTGCACAAAAAGCTCTCACAAATTGATCAGGAGTCTTGTTTAGATTCATAGCAGGATGGTTTTCATACAGATGATTTATATACTTCTATCTAATAGAAATTGTCAGTATAAAAAAAAATAAAAATCTACAACCCCCAAAAAACCCCAAAAACAAAAATAAAAGGAAGAAACTATTAGCAGAAACTCTATTAGCAGTGGCTCCATTGAGCATCTCTCATTCATCCTGTGGCAGCACTGGTGGGGATATCAGAATTTCTATGTAACAGCATGATCCAAACTCCGCTGCAAGCAATGACAGGTTTTCTCTTTTCTTACTTAGTATTGAATCATTGCTAGGAATTTGTTCAAATTTGGCTAGACAGCGGTTGATAACACAGTGTTCTCTCATTTGTTTTCCATATTTGACATATTAAAACACAGTGGGGAAAAAAAAACCACAATACAAAAAGAAAAAAAAAGAAAAAAACATTTTACTAGATTTTTACATTTAGTAAATGGTACTTAAACTCCATGGACATGAAATTAATTTTAACCTTTACCTTTGAAAGTTTGCTTTTTTCAATATTTCATAGAAAAAAGTGCTCTAAGATACTGTTTCAGACCACAGAATTATTACAGAACATAAAGATTATACGCTTAATCCTTTTCCCAACAAAGATGGTAGCCAACCCCATTTTAACTCCAGAGGAAGAGAGGTCAGCTGAGAATGTGCCATGTTCCTAATTTCAGATCTCCTTTGTGATAAAAGAGTCAATAGTTGGGCATATACTTCGCCTTGGTAATTTGAATGCTATCAACAACTATTCCTAGCCACAAGAGAAATATTTTTAGGCAATATATTTGTAGAATTTCACAAATCTATATCAAAGAGAGATGTGTGTGTGTGTGTATGTATGTATGTATGCATACTTATGGGTTTGGGATGATTTTCTTAAAATACTTAACTTCACTTACATTATATCTTACATTGCAAAATGTACAGACACCCAGTGTTCTTTTTAACAACATATACAGGTGAGTTTATAGAGCCTTATAAAAGATTTTGTGATTCCAAATTAAAAACCATAGAAATATAATCAAAGTAATGGAGAGTGAGTTATACCTCTGATAGTACATAGCGCTCATTCTGGTAATATTGACAGCTGCATCTTTGGCATTGAAAATTCATTACAACTTTTAGACAAAATGTTGTTGCTTACAGCTTTTTTCTTTTTTTTTAAACAAGAAAAACAGGATTGACCAAAATATGAATATTGGGGAAGTACTATTAAAGGTTTATTTTATTTTTGTTTTTAGCAAGGATAGCTTAGGAACCCTGAATTACCTTCTCACTTTAGTGTATGGTGTAGACTGTATGAATCCATTTAAAAATCAACTAAGTTGTACCACATTTTTCGGAAAATTATATATAATATAATATATATATATTTTATATTTATTTAGAAGCTTTGAAATAGTACAGTAAACACTTTGCAACACGGTGTATAAACTACAGAATGTCTTTGATAATTTTGTGGGTCTTCAGATTAGCAACATTTTTATGACCCACAGGTGATAAGAACATGATCACAATCTCTCTTGTAAAGTTGGAATAGTTTGGGGAACACTTGATCACACAAAAATAATATAAAACAGTCAAGTTTAAAACAGTGATATTGCATTTATAATGCACATTTCTTTTATCTGTACGATTGGCTTCTTGTGGTGATATAAACATCTAAAGGGCTCAGTGACATTTTGGAGAGAGAAAGATATATAGTGCTGTAAACAGGCACACACTGATCAGAGAGGCAAGATCAAGTTGCCTCTGAAGTTTCTACAGTTCTACACATTTCAACTCATTTCTCAGGCCTGCTGAGAGCAATTAGGTCCTATTGTTGGCCAGGATGTCTCCAACAGCACACAAATCCTTCAGTTACACAGAACTGGATGGCCAAGATAATGAAGTTGAAAGTTGATGCTTTTTGTTGGTCGACTTTTGTGCAAATCATGCTGCTTCAGGTAAGTCCTGTAGAAGTGACTAGCATATCCTTTTCCGTGCTGCAGGGAAGAAAGAAAAGACACTTCTGAGAGACCAAAAGAAACCCCAAACCCTCAAAAAAACCAGTCTCCAACAGTTCTTAGGTTTAGTATTTCTTACAGGGTAGAGAAAAAATCAAAACTTGTCACAAACTGTCACTTAAAATTCCCACTGTGGCAAACAGTTTAATGTTGATTCACTTTTCAGAGAAAAGTCTTTTTGAGGCTTGATAGCCTGAAAACCAAACTTCACATGCTGTTTTATTATTCTGTCTAACATGTCATGGCAAGTATTCCAATGTGCCTATATGGAATCAATAGAAGAAAAAGGCAAATTGTCAGACTTGTAGGTTCACAATTATTGGAATTTCCAATCCTATTTTTTTCCTAGTTCATCTTGTTATTTGAAGCAAGATATAGGATGCCCCAAAGATTCAGAAGCTGGTTTTCCTTCTCTTTCAAAGTGAACCATTATCCTCATCACCAAATGACCCTTTAGTCTGATTTGACAGAGATGAAAAAAATAGTGCATTAGTGCTACAATTCAAATTTCAGCATTTACTGTCAGGCTGGAAATTAACTCATGTTACACAGATGAAGAAGGTCAATGCATTAGCAAACCCAGATCCTAATCCACCAGCTGTGGTAGCTGTATTACCTCAAGACACTGGCTATTTTAACAGTAATTGGGAGCAAAGGTAACAAGTTATTTGTGCTAGCATTTAGAAAGACCCTGGGTTAAATTCTGATCTCAGTCACACGAGAAGCTGAAACAAGGAACTAACTCACTTGTTGAAGTTATTATTATTACTACAGCAGCAACATCACCATTATTGTTTAGTACACCTCGTAATGATAAAATAGGGTTTTACCTTAGCTCCAAATCAACTGAATCTCAACCTGAAATTCAGTGTATTTCTGTGCATGAAGTGTTACTACAAAAAGGAATCTTAACTTCGAATGAATTTTTTAATCAAGGCATTCATATATATACATGTTGATGCTTGCATGCTGATACACAAACACATCCAGTCTCCATTCCATTTAACACAGATATATACATTAGTCATACTTATTCACTATATAAATTCACTAGTAAGCAAATGAAATGTGTCTTGTATGACAGGGAAGTTGGATTACTTACAGGAAAATGCTAACATGGATGTTGTATGTTCATCTCATCTAGCCTGCCTATGCAATAGGTTGCACACAGAAAAATGTGAAAAACAGTTATGAATTCACCATATAGATGATTTCCGGATGTGTTATTAACACAAACATTAAAACATCTAATATATTTTGGTTTGGGTGTTTCAATTCTGTAGCATAGTTGCAGAATTATAAAGGAATTTTAAAAGCTTCCACAAGATAGTTTTTAAGCATTGCAGTTAAGATTTACAAGAATCTTCATGTTTTGATGCAGTATATGATCAGACCAATCAAGGTTCTAGACATCTTCTAAAATAGATTTTTAAGCATTACAGGAAACAATAATTCCAATAATAGTGATAACAAGACTGATATTTGATCTTCAAAACATTTTTCTGTAAGTTCACTAATCATTTAAGTTTTTCTTGTACATATGTAAGTACAGTAGCCTAGATTGCTCTCTGCCATTGAGGGATTCAAGCTGCAGTCTGAACACAGCAGGAGTTTCATGGAAGAGAACGATCGAGATACACAGCCAGAGCAACTGCTGCTCTCATGCAGCTCTGCTGTCCCCCTGTCTGACACACCGCATTAGTGGTGTTGACGGGGCACTTGAGGTGCTCAGCAAAATCTGTTTAGGGTATTATTTGAGCTAAGGCAGAAATTGAGTTATTAGGTGTGTCTAGTCTTTTGCCATGTAAATTAATGCATTTTTAAGTTTTTAAACTGCAATTTTTATCCTTATATGACAAAAAAATTGGGCCATTTTGTAGCAGTAACTATTACACATCAGGGTGCAGAACATCTGCAGCTTTTCCCACCTACAAAAAACCTTGTCCCAAATTCTAAAATATCCTCTGCCAACAACAACAACAAAAAAAAAAGCATTGGATTTCCAAGGCAACTTTTGTCTTCCATGAGTTTTATTTTCTGTATCTGCACAGAAATATATGTGCAAGCAAATCCCTCCATGTCTATACCAGTTTCCTTCTTTTTACAGATGGGGAATATAAATCAGAGAGGTTAAATGGAAAGGAGGATGGATTTAGCTTAAAGGAGAGGGCAGTGAAAGTTCTGACATCTGTTTCTGGCTCTGTGTGTGTGCACGCATGTGTGTTAAAAAATAAACTTTAATAAGAAACACTAAGCCTCTCTGTATCACAATTTCTCCATCTGTAAAATGGGAATAATATTGCTTACCCTTCTCCTAGAGGTGCAGGAAGGTTTAAATCACTATTCTTTATAATCCATTTTGAGATCCAGAGATGGCAAGTGCTATAGAAATGGAAGTATCAGAGTGAGTGTAAGAGCTGGAACAAGAACACCATAATTTCTGGTGCCTAATATCTCTGAGATCACAGCTCTCTCTCATCCCTATTTTATTTCCTGTTCCAAACTCTCAAGCTAGTGCATAGGGAAGCTTTAAGTCTGTGTGAGTACAAGTATTAGTCAGAAAGAGCATTTTAAGAATAAGCAATTTCATAATTCCGTTAATGTAATTCTACTATTTGTACATATATTCTGAAAGTATTTGAGGTGAACAAGGTGATTAAATAATCACAGTATTCCAATTAAAATTCTTAGAGTACAAAATTTGTGCTGTACTGACTATCGATCCTTACCTAAAGACCTAAACAAAGATTTTGAGTGTGACAGTAGGAGTGCTTAATGCATAAAATGTATACAGAATTGCAATAAAATTGGGAAAATAAATAAATAAATAAAATATTCCTTTGTTCAGCATGCACTACTTAGCCTCCCATTCACAGTGAGCTAGTTCTGTGTAGACTAATGAAAGAAGCCATGTATAGACATCAGTGGTAAATAAACAGAAAAACACTAATATAAGAAATAGAAAAGAAAAAGTAAAGTGTGCAAGGACTATTTCTAGCTTGAATCGGAAATGAACAGAAAATACTGTAAAAGCCCTAGTCTCTAATAAATCTTCCTTTCACTCTGTTGTGAATCATCCTATTACTTCCAGACTTGATGTCAGACTACTACTTTACAGCCATGAATACGGTCATATACATTTCCTCTTTTGGCAAACCCTAGAAGGGATTGCCTGTATTTGGAAGACCTTCAAACTCTCTGAAACATTTTCTCCTGCTTAGTATTACTAGCTAACCTAACTAGGATGGAGAGAAGGCCTGCTGCTTCCCTCCACAGCTGGCAACAGAAGCAGCAAAAGAAGACACATCCTATACTTTTTATAACTGTTGTCACATTCACTCTATACTATATTTAAGAGCTCCATAAACTCCCACAGCATTGTACCTGCTGTAACAGATTGACTGCTGAGTTTCCCCCAAGTGCCAACAGTACAAATGAACCCCTAGACAATAAAATCACCAAAAAGTATCCAATGCCAGGCATACTGCTGCTGTTAAAGAAATACTGCAGATTCCCTATCACTTAAGAGAAAGAAGACACTTGAACCTAAAATCTTTCTTTTAAATCAAAGAAAGCTATGCAACAGGAGAACAAGGGGGAAAAGTCAGTATGTAAACTGTCATTTTGCTATTTCAGATCCAAATTCTCTAAGTTAGCACAATATTAAAGTATTATTTCTCTTTGTGTGGGCTTTTATGCAACACTCAATGCATTATGTTTTTTCTTGTGGGCCCCTATAAAAAATATGTCCCTCATCATGCCACGTGTATGTAGATCAGGTGCTCCCCATGCAACACTGCAACTGATGCAGAGGTTGCAAGAGGCTGTAATCTCCCGCATTCACTCAGAAACAGCCCAGCTATTCAGGCTTTACAGTGAATGCCTGCACTTGTAGGGAACAAGAGTTTTAAAAGTAATCAATCACCTCAGGTACAATATGGCAATGTTGGTTCTAAATTTGCATTATTAATTTTAATTCTCTTTTTATTTTTATGGTTTGCTTTATAGTCTATATGTTAATGGTAGTAGATGAAATACTGCCCTTCACCAAGTCCCATTAGCTTTGACAGAGCCAGGAATGGATAATTCTGGTGACAAGCAACAGACTGCAAATGCAGTGTTCTTGTTTCAACTCGGCCCAATTGAATAGAGACCAGGATTGAAGCAGTGGTAGAAGGTATTCTGTATGAAATAACCTGGCTGTTTCTGTTAACCTGGAGCGCCAATTCAGTTATCAGTAACTGTATTTTTGGAAAGAGGTCAACAAGTGAATGGGAATGCAGAGTAAACTACCATAGCTCCCTCACCCTTTGTAGTGGTGTATCCAGGTAAAGGGTGAGACACACGGCTGGGGCTGGGGCTGGGGGATGTAGGATGGGGATTACTCTGCTGCCACCCATGTTCTGTGGATAAAAAAGTATTCCAGTCATTGCAGGTGTCAATTCAGTACCTTTCGCAATCCATAAAGTCTGGGTTTTTTTAAATGAGCTATTAAAGACGCTGTTAAAAAGCATTGCTAATAACACTTTATGACAATTCCACTACTGGCATTATAGAAATAGGTTGCCTTATCCAGTCCGATAAACTCTGGTGCACAAATATGGTAATAATATGTTTCTCACATATCTTTTCCTCATGAATTAGTTTAAGCAGAACTTTTTTCTTTCAAGGCTTTAGTGCTTCAAATCTATGTATTCTGTAGAGCACACTTGGACAAAGTAGCTTGTGTTCCAGATGCCCATGTTATATTTTACGCAATTAATGTGGTTTTCTTAACTCTATGTATAAAATAGTTGGGAAAAAAAAGATGGAACATACTTACTTATGAACTTAAAAAAAAAAAAAGGCCAACTCTCCCCTAATGTCAGTGACCTGTTGGCTCTGATGGCCATTGTTTATGTGCATATGTATATGTCTAAAGACACCTGAAGGCCACCAGGGGAGGTAGGTAAGAATGAGAGCATATTCTGTCTGGCCATTTCTGGAGTCTGAGACAATAAGGAAAGCAAGAGAAGCTCCTGCATGTGAACATGCAAATTGCATCAAGGCAGAACTTGAATACATGGAATTCAATATGACTGAAATGTTCTTTCTGGGATCTGCAAAACCCAAAATATAAATATTGTTTCTAAAATAAACCAACAGCATTTGGACTGATGGGTACAATTAACTAGAGTTTATGTGGACAATAATAAACAAACAAAGAAATAAATAAATTGAGTATTATTTCTTTGGGCTCAAATAAAGTAGGCCAAAATGTAAAAGTTTGTAATCGTTGCACTGAACCTCTTCTGAAACAGACTTTCTTTTAGCTAAATAAAATAAAAAAAAATAAAAATAAAAATAAAAATCCCACAGACCATTAAAATCTTTCATTCCTTTGAGAATAGATCTTTACAAAGATGGAACGAAGATGATTATGCCAAAAAGCTATCTTTTGTCTAAACAATGTAACCACATATATTGTCCTTTCTTTTTGCCTTCTATTAAGTGCATACATTTCCATGTCTATATTAATTTAAATCAGGTAAAAAAAGTCATACCCACCCAAGCCAAACTTTGACAGTGGTGGATGCTGCACTGACCATCATCTAGTGAACATGACAAATAGTGTTACCTACTCTATGAAAAGGGAGAAAGAGCTTTGTGCTTTCCATTTAAGTACAAAACTGCCACATTTCAAATTTGAACATAGTGCTGGATTTTGTATCAAAAACTTAAGCAGGTTATCACTCTATATTGCAAAAACTTTATTTACCAAATTTCTGACTGTCACATATTACCAATTCTATTAGCTTCATTTCAAGATTTGAAAATACATCCTGAAAAGATATTTTAGATATCTTGGTAAATATTTTCATATGGCAAGTGATACGTGATACAAATGTTGACACATGACAGTCACTGAAATAGTATTTCTCTGGTGCTATTGAGTGCTCTGAGATTTATATTCTACCTGGAATTACCTGATGCTCTGGAGAAAAAAAAATAATAATCAAATAATAAAAAATATACATATAAAAAAATAAATTCCCATCTTAACAATAAATATCCAAGCCTCAGTTTGTGTAAGCACCAGATAAAATTTCTCTCTGTTCAGGGCTATCCTGAAGCATAAGCTTTAGTTTAAGCACTGACCTTAATCAACATGTGCTTTACATTAAACATATGATTAAGAAGGATTTTCTTTTGAATCACATCCTGGATTTTGTCATCAATGTTCTGCAGCACATAAGATACTTTTATGTGTATTTGGTTTTCTGTTCTAAATGCTAACAATTTTTTTTTTCACTGCCAGCAACAGCCCAGTGGCACAGTACATGTCAGATTTGATTTATCTCTGGTTGTGATTATTTACTACAGAAACAATGCTTTTTAGTTACTACAATTCAGCACAGAAAGTGCTAAGCTATATTCTATAATGTACCATAAAAATACCAAAGACAGTTTTCCCACAAGATACAATGAGCAGAAGAAAGCATTTTTATCTTTCTCTATTATTATAGCCATCTTATCTACCTGACAAGCTGAGAGAGTTGGGGCTGTTCAGCCTAGAGAAGAGAAGGCTCTGGGGAGACCTTATAGCACCTTCCAATACTTGAAAGGGGCTACAGGAAAGCTGAGGAGAGGCTTTTCATCAGAGAAGACAGTGACAGGACAAGGGGGAATGGTTTTAAAGTGAGAGGAGGGAGATTTAGATTAGATCTTAGGAAGAAATTCTTCACCCTTGGGTGGTGAGGAACTGGAATGGGTTGCCCAGGGAGGCTGTTGATGCCCCATCCCTGGTGGTTTTTAAGGCCAGGTTGGATGAGGTTTTGTGCAACCTAATCAAGTGGTAGGGTTCCCTGCTTATGGCAGGGAGGTTGGAACTTGATGATCTTGAAGGTTCCCTTCCAACCTTAATGATTCTATGATTTTATGACAATACTAAAGATAGTACATGACATCACCATTATAATCAGAGAATCATGAAATATTTAATTTTGCAAGAGTTCTTTAAATTATTTACTGTATTAAGAACAATTAAATAACTCCTAAATTATTCCTGAGGTATGTCAAGCTTAGCACAGAACCTATTCCCTAAGAATATTTCCAAAATCTCCATCAACAACATATTTTAATTGCATACATGTTCTACTAACATAACATGTACATTCTTCCCCATTCACTGTAAGCTAATAATTTTGGTACTATCTTTAGTAATACCAGTATTTGATTCCCTTCTTTTTTTTTTTATAAAAATTGATTAAATTATTTGTATACAACAATTATTTCTTCTCCTCAGTCTTATTTTATTTTTCCTCCATGTGATTTTGGGGTTTTTTTAGGGTTTTAGATTTTTTGTGGATTTGTTTTTAATGTCACCATTTTATTGCAGTCTTCTGAAATCTACAATATATATCTCTTTAGACTGACAAGCCTGGAAATGAACATGTCAGTTTGAGAGTTAACCAGTGCAGAATACACTAAAGGCTGCCTACAATGTGTCTTAAATCTTCAGTGCTCTGGGGAGGAGGGATATGAACCATTCCTCCTAAATTGCTCTTAAGTGCCTAAGTTCCTTACAGATTCAAGGGAGAAGCAGACACGTGTAAGTCACGGCTTGGTGGCCTTCAGAGGTGCCTAAATTAATCATGGTGGATTTGGCCTGAAATAATTACATATACTTGTTCTTATATGAGGTGACATGCATTACAGTATTACCAGCATCACACTGTGTATCCAATTTATCATTGCCGTGATGCTTTTTTCCACTGTCCCTCTCCCCTAGCAGGGATTAGGTGGCACTGAGACTTGGAAGGTATGTCCCCTCTCTTTTTGTGCACTTTTTATTTCCCACTTCTAAGCTGCAGTACTTAACATGTTTTTTCATGAGCAGCATACAGTCTGATTTCAGAATCCTTCCCAGTTTACTTAAGATAACATACTTGAGTGTTAACCACATCAACTTCTCACGATCTTTTCAAAACTTCTGTTATTCTGTGAGTGAAATCTGCCAATGACCACTCTTTGTTACTTAAGACTACCAGAATGGAATAATTTATATCCACATTATTAAATTTCTCAACCCAATAAAGCAATTTATGGGGGCCATAGAGTGTGATAATACTCAATCTCCTTTCAGGAATGGTCCCTAGCCCATGTTCTGACACCTGCATCATGCCCAGGACTTAGTAGAGAAGAAAGCTATTTGACACAGACTAAAGGCATGCCAGGGAGTGTAAGAGTACAGACCAAAACATTCCAGTGCTGGGAAAGATCTTGTTTAATTACTTAGAAGCAGTGTAGCCATATTGGACATAAAGAATATTCTAAGTACAAAGCACACAGCACTTAACCTCAAGTAGAAGAGGAAAAAAGTTATTACTGCATCTCATTTGTAAGCAAGAAGAGCAGCAACACTCAAGTGTCATCTAAATTCCAATAGAGGATAGATGTCAAATGGAAGCACAAATAGGCAACTAAAAAAGTCATAAAGTGACAGAATTTTACTCTGACATAAGATGAATCCACAGTATCAGCATCTATAAAATTCCTTATGAATAAAGAAAGGTTGCATTCAATCAGTTCCATAATGAATCCTTTCCCAGTTCTGAATGCAGCCATGATGCTGGAGGCGAAAACATAAAGTCAGAGGACTTGGGTCACTTGCTAAAACAGGAGTCTGTCATCCCCGTAACTTCTTGGGTGAATCTACTCTGCATCCATATTTTTTTCCTTCCTAATCCACATTACTCCTGATAACCTGTGAAAATGTCATGTAAAATAATACAATTTACACATATGAAATTGATTAATGTGTATGCAAGAAATGCACAACTCATACATGCACGTAATTTTCAGACAGAATTTAGGAAGCAAATTCTGAAGATTTGCTTCCCCACATCCACAATATTTTCTTCAAACAATAAAGACCATTGTCCTATCAAAGAATGAAATAAAATTACCTTGGGAGAATTTGGGTTTTCCGTGAGTCCACATTGATTACTATCACCATATTTAGTTCTCCCAACGATTTATTAGGTACTAAAGTTTAAAATTGTTCTGTGTCTCCTACTTCCTGTCTCACAAGAAGGTACCAAATAAATAATTTTTCACCCTTCTGACTTCACAATACTATGTTTCTAAAATGAATTAAATATATTGACAGCTACTTTGCAGCAGCAGTCATCCTACTGCTAGCATGAAACTGTGGATTCTTGGTGGGTAGTGTACAAATAGAGCTATTTACAGGCTTGCCAGATAAATAGTAACACCAATCCCTACAGTGTGCTTGTCCAAACACGATAAATAGATGCAGTTCTTTCTCTTACTGGCTATTTGTTGCATTCTTTAAATGGATTTCCCTATTTCTCATCCTGTGGTTAAGAAATAAAAACAGAATAATAATAATAAAAAAGCCTCAAAAATTAAACCAGTGGAGATGACAGTGGAAAATCAGAGTTACTGTGTGCAGCAGAAGAGCCAGAAACAAGAATAATTTTGTCTGCTCTGCAGGCCAAGAAGTTCCTCAGACAGAGGCAAGCAGAGAGGATAAGACTGCTGTGCAGAGATCCAGGATTAGGCACACATTCAATTCTCCAGCTCCTGACAGTCACAATAAGGAGGTTTGCACATTTAAGAATAGCGTTTATTCATAATCAATAGTTTGCCTATCAAAAATAAGTAACTTTGGTGCCTTTGAAAATGTTACCAGCTAACATCTCTTTGCTTTCCAAAGAGATTCAGGTCTGTAAGTGGCTAAATTACTTTTGTCATAGGATTTAAATTTATAGGACAAGAGGCATTTTGGAATTCTACACCAGCATAACACAGTAATCGCAAATATTACTCTTAGAGATTCAAGCAATCTTTCTGCTGTTTTGTTTGTGTTGGGGTTTTTTTCATATTCAACTGATAGGAATCCAGAAAATGATATTTCATTATGTAAAAAAAAATCTCCACAGATGGTATATTCATGGTAGACATAAGCACTCTCAAAATTTACATGAATGAATAAATATAGCACCAGTCTAAGAGAGATATACAAGACTTCTGAGTGTTGAAGTCAGAACTGGCAAATACAGGCTTTTACAGCTATTAAAGAATTACTTGAAATTATACATTTTAACACAAACTAAAAACATAATTTTCTTTTAAAATAAACATTACTCAAGTTTTTTTAAACTTTTTCAACTATTTACCTGCACTGCAGTTGCAAAGAACCCTAGATTTGTTTAAGGTAAAGGACACTTCGTAAACTAAACAAATTGATATTTTTTTTTCAGTATTTATCAGTACTTATTAGAACGGTATAGGGTACTGTTAGTTCTGTCCATGATCACAGTTACATTAAGAGATTCAAACAAGTAGTATTTAAATGTAATAGCTAACATCTGTGTTTTAAAATAAGAAGAAGAATGCTTATTTATTTTTCTTATATCCATTATTCTAATAAAAATATTTAAAATGGTGAAATGACTAAATTTAATGGGTTACAGCCAAGTTATCTTTGCATATTTATATATTCCTTTCTAATTTTGTTCCTGAGTTATCCATTTCCTTTATATTATTGCAGTGTTC
This sequence comes from Chaetura pelagica, assembly GCF_000747805.2. Classification (NCBI taxonomy): domain Eukaryota; kingdom Metazoa; phylum Chordata; class Aves; order Apodiformes; family Apodidae; genus Chaetura; species Chaetura pelagica. The sequence continues at coordinate 4,128,257 of NW_009952533.1, read as the reverse complement.
TTTCCTTTGAGCAACAGCTCCAAGAGGAATACATTCAGACCAGTCATGAATGTGAGATAAAAATACCTTTCAGAAGTTATGCAATAATCATTGAACAGTGAATCATCATAAGTGGTGTATTCAAGATCATAGAATACCTACAATAATGAGTAAAAATACATGATGGTCTTGCTCTCCCCATATCATGTTTTAATTAGTACCACCTGTTTAGGGGTTTCTGGCAAGCTTTATTTACCTAATAGAGAGGATGTATCTGAACTGGCAAAATTGAGGTATAAATTAATAAAACTCTTAGCATTTCAGATACAGTAAAAATGTGAATGCTGTATTAGACTTTAGAAAAGGACAAGCATTCAATTAGGTTTCTTAGCACTACTAGATGTTGGCTTTTCAACATCAGCTTCCATTTTTGCTGAGCAATTTTGCATGTCATTTTCACTAGTGCAGAAATGAGAGCTGTATCCTGTCACAGAGAAAAATTCTAAAGTGAAGAGTTCCACTGTCTGGGTCAGGATATACACAATATTCAGCTATGCAGATCAGATTTAAAGTTGAAAGATGCAATTTTAATATTGTTTTTGTGCACGAAACTGTACTATTCACAAAGGAACAACTCTTTTACTATGCACATATCACTTTTTTATTCATACCAATAAAAATTGCATTTCGATGCAACAATTTTTTATTCCAGCATTACAATGTCTTCTTTCTTCTTACCCCAAGAATTGTAAGATGTACATGCAAATTATTGGTGTTAATTTGTTTGTTTTTCCTTGTGTGCATTTTTACTTCAAGTATGTGTGAAAATCACAAATTGAGTTAAAAATGATTAATGAAGGAATCAGACAGCTCACAAGTTTTCCTGATTTGTATTAGAAATCAAGTGGACTAATTTAAAAAGCAAAAATGTAGACAAGCCTTATTAAAAAAAATTAAAATGATCAAGTGTCCTATTCAAAATAGCTGTTATTTATATTTATGTAGATGTAATGCTTTAATGTCTACCACAGCTATGCTAAAACTACACAAATAATTTCCAGAAATGAGACATAGCTAAACCAAAACCCAAAGAAAATTCTTCTTCCATCATATTAAATGTATAAAATCGTAATGTCCTATTTTTTACTGAAACTTTTCCAAAACAGTAGACTTCTTGCCTAAAACATCTTTTTATGTATTTATGTTAAAAATCAGCAGAAAATGTTGTGTTATATATGACTTTATGATCCTAACTAGATCAAAATACTAAAAAAATATTTACATACACTTTTTTTATTCCTTTGAAAAATAATGAAAGGATTGTGAAACACTTCTTGTCCTGGTACAAAGACATGGTAATTTTTCTCCTCTAGGTCATTTGCTGTAATCTAATTCAGAGAGATGGGTAATTATTGCAAGTGAAACCATCCTTTGTGCCAGCCCTATGGCAGATTATTTGAAATAAGTTGGTGGTCCAATTCCTAAGCATTCAACTGTGCAAATAATTTAGAAAGCTTTTTAATTTTATTTGTAAACCAACTGGACTTGAATAGGTCAAGTTGAGCAGGTGACAAGTATTTTGTAGAATGAGGACCTTGGACTACGTCTGCCCTTTCACATGAACACAGGATTTATGCTCAGACACAAGCCCAAACTCCCTGACTGGGTACAGACCTTCCTTGTACCTCTACTGCAAAGGCAGTCCATGGATATCTGGGCAAAGAAACAGAGGCACAGAATGAGCTTAACCTTAAATTTTTTGAATGATACAAACAAGTCTCATGCAAATCCTTTGACTCTGCAAGCCTAGACCAATCTGTCAAAGGTAGTAACCATGCCACATAAATCTAAACAAGTTAGCCAAAAAAAGGAGATTTCCCCCCCCCCGTTCAATTCACCTCGCTTAGGTGGTCAGCTCTCTGGGGAAGAGTCCAGCTTTTTTATTCTCTATGTATATGTCATATGTAACATGATAAAATCCTCATTCATTGAGGAAATATGTTGATGGTGTTGGCAATAATCACCATAATAATTACATAGTTTCATGAGTGAAGATGAAGATGTTTTTGCCTATGTAGAAAATATTGCAGAGCTAATTAGGAGGCTACTTTAGAACACAATTATTATTCCAAAATGTCTCCTTGTATAAACACTATTATTCTATGTAGTAAATTGTGCCTTTATGTAGTTTATTTTAACCTGCTTCCAAAGTAGATTAAGCAATGCCAAAGTCATTTTTTTTAGAGCAAAATAAGCATTTCTACACAGAAAGTTAAGGTATTATGGCAAAATTTGACTGAATATCTTAAAAAATTTCTAGCCTTTTAATAGGAAGAAAAAAGCATTCTATCACTAACGTCAGTATGTAACTTTAGGAAAGCTCTAACGTATTATAAAAGAAATGCAAATATAGAATGATCCATATTTTCAGGGGAAAAAAAATAAAAATAGTATAAATTAAGGCTACTTCTTCTAACCAATTATAGACCAACAAACTACAGAGATGGATGTAATGCTGCTATTCCCACTGTTACCTCCTCAGAATCTGGTCTAAAGTATTAGAAATAGATCAGAATCAGACTGATTCATTGTAAAGATAGTCTTTGCTAGATATCCTACAGAATCTGGTACAACAGAGTTCGCATATTGGATTAGGGTTTTTGGTCACTGGAGTAGAAATACAAAAATAATAGCTAGTATAACTACCACTCAATGGAAAATAGATGGAAATGCTTACTATCTATTTTTTAAATGTAGGAATTGTTCAAAACCCATGTTTTATTTTCCTCATCAGTGTTATTTCACTTATTTTCTCCAGTCAAGTTCACAATCACTTTCATGCTTTATGAACATTCAAGTCATTATGAAAATTTCTTAAGTGTTTGCAGAAAGGCAGTGTTCAAGTCACATGGATTAATAAAAAGAAATAAGTGTAAATTATAAAGTAAGAAGAATACGCAAGTCAGAAGAAACCTCGAGTCACTCTATGAGAAAATGGTTTTCAAAAACCCTACAATTTATTGATCCCATCACCATTTTATAACTTGTACTCATCATAAGTACTTAAACCATATGTAAAAAATATATCTTGAACAAGTAAGGTGAAAATTTTATAATGGTACATAAAGAAACCCTTTCAAGTAAAAGGTTTTATATCTTTTTCTACACTATAATTTGTAATAGAGCTGCTGCTGTTTTCATTTACCCATGCAATGACCTAAACCTTAAACAACAAAGAAGAGAACACCCAAATCCCCACTATTAAGCCTTTGGTTTCAATCATACTCCATAATCATAATTCGACAGATTACTGCATTATTTGTGTCAAATGTGTATAATTTTATCAAATGTGTATGATCTTATCAGTTCATGACCTGGTTGCCCTTCAATTGTTTTGCTGCCTTGCTGCTCTCTTGTTACTGACAACAGAAAACAAAATTGTCCAGCTTAACTTCTCTGTTTTCATGCAGTCTCCTGTTTACTTCATGTCCCTACCACAGCTTGTCTAAATTAATTAGTACAAAGCTTTTGATATGACTTTGCATAGAAATATTTTCAGTATTTTTGCCATTCTGTTATGTATTTCTATGGAGCGACTGGATTGGCTAAAACAACATAGTGATATGGTTTGTGTTAAGGGGTTTGTTTTTAGAGTATTTTCAATTAAATTACTTTTTACAGCCTGACATTTTATTTCCTTCTTGCTGGCTTTGTACATTTGGGCACCTTTTTCGGGGAATTACTCCATGGTCCTTTTTCTCAAGAAGAATTCACATTTGTCGTGACAATACACATCACCTTCCTCATTTATCTTCTCCAGGGTTCTGCACTGAATGCACCAACAGGGACACAGGGCAGGAACCCCAAGCAGACACAAACTTGAGCAAGCACACTGATATGGCACACTGAAAGCTCCACACAGAGCTCCCACTCAACATCTGTAGCCACTGTGCTAACAACAAAGCTAAAGCCAGTCAGTTTGCTCAGCTGTTCCACCATGTGACACAGCTCTACAGCTTTCAGTTCCAGGGTGAGCTAGATCAGAAGCAGATCTGGATTTTCTGGACCATGCTTCACAGCACACTGTGGACATACAAAGTCCACCAGACTTGATTGACTTTAACCATTTCATGTCATCCTACAAATACCAGCCCCTTTTTGTCATGTCCATTTCTAGATTATTATTTTTTTTTAAATTCCAGAGATCTCTGCATAGACAATTGGGGTGCTCTGCTTCTGATAACCTGTTCCATTTATCCTTATTTTTTTCTCTTAGGCACAGAGAGTCTGGTAATACTTTGCCCATGACAACACTTGCTCACTTTAATAGCTTCTTCTACTACACAGAAGCTATGCTAAAGTGTTTGATTTTGACAGTTCAAATGCACTACATTGATAAATTCTCACACACTCTATCAAAATTCTAATAGGTTGACAATCTTTCTGTGCTATTTTCCTGGACAGATACCAGCTACCTTGTTCTTAAGATCTCCAACTTACAATTTTGTGTTCTTATGCTAAGGTTTCTCAATGGTTTCTAAGTGACAAGATTTTCTAGTACCTTTTTTAACACAACTTCTGACATTCTATAGTTTTGTTAGAAACTAAAAATTAAAGCTGCACGTAATCCATAATTCTTCCTGTTGTAGACAACTTGTCAAGAATAACCTCTTCTATGACTGAGTCTTGCACGCATATTTGAAATGTTTACCTGGGATGGATGGCTCCCTAAACATGCCCGTCTTGTTCCCTCCATCCCCCCTCTGGTAAATACACACACTCAGACACACGCAGAATCATCGAGTCAGAAGAGACCTCTAGAGATCATCTAGTCCAACTCCCCTGATAATACAGGATCACCCAGAGCACATTATTCAGGACTACATCCAGGCAGGTCTTGAATGTCTCCAGAGAAGGGGACTCCACAACCCTCCTGGGAAGCCTGTGTCAGTGTCTTGTCACCATCATAGTGAAGAAGTTTTCCCTCATGTTCAGATGGAACTTCCTCTGTTCAGTTTATGCTCGTTGCCTCTTGTCCTATTGCTGGGCACTACTGAAAAGAGCCTGACTCCATCCTCCTTACATTTACCCTTTAGATATTTATAGACATTAATAAGGTCTCCCGTCAGCCTTCTCCAGGCTGAAGACTCCCAGGTCTCTCAGACTTTCCTCATAAAAGAGATGTTCCCGTCCCCCAGTCATCTTTGTTGCCCTCTGCTGAACTCTCTCCAGCAGTTCCCTGTCTCTCTTGAATTGGGGAGCCCAGAACTGAACATAGCATTCCAGATGTGGCCTCACTAGGGAAGAATAAAGGGGGAAGATGACCTCCCTCGACCTACTGGCCACTCTCTTCCTAATGCATCACAAGGTACCATTTGCCTTCTTGGCCACAAGGGCACAATGCTGGCTCATTGTTATCTTATTGTTTACCAGGACTCCAAGATCCTTCTCCTCAGAGCTGCTTTCCAGCAGTGCATCTCAAAAGACCCACCAATCCACTCTTACCATGCTACACTTGACATCTTAAAAATTGTCTGTATTTATTTGTATGCCTTTGGCTATTTGCTATACAAAGACCCTCTTATGTCCATTAATTACAATCCTAAAGTTTGCCTGCTAGAATTTATGCTCTTTTCTTATAATTTTGCTTAAGAATCTCTCTTTTTTAAAGAGAGTTTTTCAGTTTTTCTATTCTGCAGTGTAGTTTTTATTCTTTGCTACTGATTTTTCATATGGTCTTTTCATACATGCTACAAGTTTTTATACAGTATTTTTGCTGAACATAAGGGTTCTGTTTCATACATTTTAATCACTTCTTTTAAAAAAATCATTCTAATGACAAACTTACTTTGATACTATCTTCTTTGTTAAGAAGCTGAATTTAATTTTATTACAATTGCAATTACCCAGTGGCTCAACTAAATTTCCTTCCTGAATCAACTTCTTAGGAAATCTTCTCGCCTTATCCATTGAATGCATTATTAATAATTAATTATTTACACGTTGCTACAACTATTGTGTTTATTTTTCTTTCTTTGCTCCTGTTATTTGCTATACATTTATAATCTAAAATTTCACTAAAGGAAATACAAAAATAAAGGAAAGTAAGCTGAAGAAATATTACTCTTGTTTTTTAGCAGTTTTAGCTTTGAGGTTCAAAGAAATAAAGCAAAACTAAATGTGGATTCTCAAGCATGGATTACTTAATAGTTGTTTACTTCTCACAGTTTACCTCCATTTTTAATGCTCTTATACCAGAAAAGTGTACAATGTAGACTGATGTCTATATGTAAACACATTATTCAGCAATGCTACTTATTTTAGCTGAACAACATTTTAAATCCCTAAACTGTCAATAAAATAAATATTTCATTGTTATTCAAAACAAAACTTGCAGTCCTAGAAAAAAACAAATAAAACAAAACTACCATTGTGGTGTCATCAGCTGTAATTATCACTGTAATGCACACACTGCATCTCTGCAAGAACTCTGCTGTGATTAGACCATCAATGCTACACAACTCAAATTTTTAACTGAAGTGATAGAGATGCAATTTGTATTGCTAGATTACAGTTTAGTACTTGAAGACTGTTTCTTATAGGCAAATGAGAGGGTCCAGAGAAGGGCCACAAAGATGATCAAAGAGCTGCAGCACCTCTGCTACGAAGACAGGCTGAGAGAGTTGGGGCTGTTCAGCCTGGAGAAGAGAAGGCTCTGGGAAGACCTTATAGCGGCCTTCCAGTACCTGAGGGGGCTACAGGAAAGCTGGGGAGGGACTTTTTACAGGTCAAACTGGGACAAGGAGTAGTGGATTAAAACTGAAAGAGAGTTTCAGTTCATGAAAGGGTCTACCACGAGGGTAGTAAGGTACTGGAACAGGTTGCCTGGGGAGGTTGTGGAAGCTCCCTCCCTGGAGGTGTTCAAGGCCAGGCTGGATGAGGCTTTGTGCAGCCTGGTCTAGTATGAGGTGTCCCTGCCCATATCAGGAAGGTTAGAATCTGATGATCGCTAAGGTCTCTTCCAACCTTAACAATTCTACAATACTATTCTATGATTTTAAGATGGAAGACCAGTTAGAGAAAGTCAGACTTGTGAGTTTTTAGATCATAAGTAACTTAAATTTCACATTGGTCTTTAAAGTATGACCAGATGATTGATGCCTGACATTTTGACCTACACAAAATAAGCTGATGGTCTCAGGACAAGTCTTTTAGGAAGGGCTTTCACAGATCAGAATTGATATCCAAATTTAGAAGCTTTCAGTAAAGCAAATATGAAGAGTAAAGGGGTAAAAAGATCTTTATGAGGGACCGAAATACTGAGACAGCTAATTAAGAAGGGAAAACTGAGCTGTATGTGTTGAGAATGATCTGTAGCAAAGATCTTCACATGCCAGGACTGCCAATGCAGCACCTTTCAGAACAATTAAATGCTTTATAAAAATAAGTAAATTAATACCATTCAGTGAGATTATTTATTTTTTTTTAAACTTGATTTGCTGTCCTAAAATACTTTCATTGCTTAAAAAAGGGTCAGTATTACAATGTTAATGTCTTTGGCTTATTTGGATAAGACAAACATCATAAACTCTTGAAGACGAGATTACAGTGTAATAAAATACTGAGGGCTGCTAAAGGGAATGAAAAGACATATTAGATCACAGTATTACTCATGGGTTCCAGAACTGCCTCAGACTCCAAAAGGAATTATGAATGTCTTTATGAGATATGTCTCTTTCATGCCACCCAACCATAATTAAAAGGTGACTGAAAAAAGAGGCAAGATTTTGGAACAAGACAGAAGGCACGGAGGAGTGATGATAAAAGCCAATACTACATAGGCTGAAAGGTGATCAGACCAAAGGCAAAATGTTTTTTCTTCTTCCTTCCAGACCCTTAATGTTAACTATGTAAAAGGTTACCTCAAAATAATGCACATACTGTGCATTTGTAAGGTACTGCTCAATCCTAAAAAGAAACTCCTAGGACAGCTCTCTTGACTTAATTTTAGTCTTAAAAAATATTAGTCTGGCAATGTCAGTGTTTAAACCATTTATCCAAGAAAACTTAGAAAATAATCCAGCATTAGAAGACAAAATGGAGCAACCCCCCTGATATTCGCTGATACTTTTGTTGGGGACAATCATGTCATGCTAAAAATAATCAAGGTTTTGTCTTTTTTAAAAAGCATTAAATAACGCCTTCTTTGGTGGTGCCTGAATCCAGGGGGAGTCATTTTCCTCCACTGCTCCTAAAATTGTGTCTGTATTATTCCTACTATGAATAGCAGAAAGAGCTAATTCTTATTCCCGCAAAGGGAACACTTTCATACAGCTTTTTGAATAGTACTTACTCAAATATGGTGGTTTGTAAGGCGCTCGTGTATTAGACAGTAGTCCATCCAACTCCTTCCTCTCCAGAGTGTTGTGAAGGGCCTTCTCTTTGCCAAAGGTGGAGAAGGACCTTTCTGCCCCAGGTTGGGCTTCTGGTGTTTCAAACACTTCAGTGTCTGGAACGGAGTCCATGCCAGGTACATGCAGATTGCTGCGGTAATCTGCAGCTTGGCGTCCATCAGATGGAACAAAGGAAGGCATCCAGCACCGATCTGAGTGGCCCAGTGCTTTACATTCCTCCGTGCAATTGGAGAACAGATCCATGCCTGCAAGTATGAGAGAAAAAGAAACTACAGATATAAGCTTCAGCGTCATAAACAGCTGCTGACAGATGAGAAAGATTATACCAAGAAAAGAGAGAAGTGGAAAGAGAAATGTCTTAAGAGCTTCTTCCACTACCTTCATCCCAACACAAAAAAATCTGATTGTCCAGTCTTCAGAAGTCAAAGACAACACTTACTAAGCATATCTAAATGCCAGAACGTCTCACTCACACACACAAAAATATCACAAGAAGAAGGGTGTTGGTGGGTCTGTCTCACAAAATCACTTGCAGATCTCACTGTTTAGAACCCACTCAAATAAAGTTCGGTTCCACTTATAGGTTGATGCTTGTGGTTCACCAGTTGAAAATACTTGTTTAAGAATGTGAAGGAATAGTTTGTACATAAATGTATCTCTAACCAAAGAAATGAAATGTCCTGATTGAAGAATCACAGATTTCATTTATGAAATTGAATATTAATGAGTTATATAAAGGAACTATCTGTGCATACATGTGTATACAGATAGAGACCCTACTGATATTAAAAGCAGATCTTACAAAGTAGGAATCCAGCTCTTAAGTGATCAAGATGGCTTATTTAATCAATTGTTACACTATTCTTTCAGAGCTAGTTTTCATTGCTACTGCAGCAGTCCTTATTACCATCGAGTCATCCAAGTAATGGGACAAAGTCCTGTAATAAATTACTGTAATTAGCAATACAAAGGTAGCTGTAGTCCAATGTGACATGGCTGTGGATACTATTGACAAAATTGTTAATGCTATTCCTATATAAGCAAACACTTGTCCCTGCCAACACGTAACTGTTTGCTTACAAATCCTTTAATGCTATTAAGATTTCAAATTACAAGCTATGCTTATATTGACTACTTTCAGATCTGCCTTCCAAAAGAATATTTCTTGACTATGAGTCACCAAGCTGTTGTATTATACTTGTTTTGAGAGAAATGGTGTAAGAAATTATAAGCATACAGTAAACAAATACCAGCATCTCCAAGTTGATGTTCAACATCGTACAGAAAAGCAGAACAGTAAAGAAATATATTTTTCTTGTATTTATAAAGACAACTGAGTGTCTTAGGTGTATGTCAAGACTGAACTAAATCTGTTATAAACACTGCATTTACAAGCATTGCATTAGAATTACAAAAAAATGACACTACTTGCAAGAGAATTAGGAAAAAAATTTGAACAGCTGTAATAAGATTCCTGTAATGTAGCTCATTCACCAGCCAACACAGTAAAGAACTGGATTAGCTTGATCTCCAATGTAAGGATTAGTATTAAGAATTCTACCACTGTTTTGAACCATAATTTTACTTTATTAATAATATTTATGTGCTCTCTCTCATATTACCAAAAAACCCCAACTCTTCAGCAAGCAAGGATCTTTCTGAACTATCAGCCAGTGACTGAGTACTAAAGGCCCGAAAAATTATTTCCTTTTTTCATAAGGAAAAAAACTTTTGACCTCAGATTAATCTCACTTTATGATGACTTTTTAATATTAAATGAAGTCATATACAATATTAGGTCCAGTTCTGATCAGAACCTTGCATTGCTAATTGGCATGCAGAAGTCTGAAAAGAAATTACTCATCAGTGAGCTGCTGAAGAACACAAACGTGAACTGCAATATCACTGAAGAATCAGATTAAGATCATCAGGCAAGGCATACAAAGAATATAGTTCTAAATCTTATAGTGGTACTGGCTATCAAAGACTGAAAAGAAAGATTCAGATGCAGGCTTCCCAGAAATAAGTAATATATAACAATGTCTACAAAACCATGTGCATCTTATGTATTGAAATATCTGCACAAAATGATCTCTTATGCAAGAAAAGATGTTAAGAATCTAACCTTTTGCCATTCAAAAGATTTAAGAAACAATACAAAATGGTTATTTCATTTCTAAGAGTTTCTAGCAAAGTTACACCTAAACAAATAAACCCACTTTTGATAGGAAAATGATTAGTTACATTTTGCTAACAGTGTATCAGTGACCATATTCACCCAAAGTTTCCTAAAAGACAGCAGGAGAAAGAAAAACTTACAGATAAATATTAAATTCTATTATTTTGTTAGTGGGAGGAAGATATTATAATAACATTGGTTTTAAGCTATATATTCAAAGACAAATCCTTTATTTCCCTTTAAGGACTTTTATTTCCCCTGGAAAATTACCCTCCATTTTATTATTTTGTTTTCTTAACAGCTGCTAAAATGCAAAATGTCTCTATCAAAATCTTATTTTTTAGTTTCTGAATCCTGCTTGTCTACTGCAGTGCACTGAATAGTATTATGTAACAGCTTATTATAAAAGAGAAGTTATAGTCACTATAAATCATTATTTTGAATAAACAAATTAATGAATGGAAGGGATATAAAATATAAGCTTGTGTGACAAACTTTTCTCCCCTTGAAGATGAGACCTTGTAAAAGAAAAAAAAATAATTACATACATCTGAAGTTGAATACATGCTGCTGAAACACACAATTGGAATGTAAATGCTTGTTTATGATAGGAATGAAATTTCAGCAAGGCCTGGGCTGGGTATTGTTCCTACTTAAATCAGTCACAACATTCCCGAAAAGTTGAATGGGTGCAGAACCAAGCTCTTGGTTTGGTAGTTTGAAAAAAAATAAATCTGAATTAGCAGTCTGATTCTGAAATCCCTGGGTACCTATGTATATTTAGATTGACTACGATATGAATTCTAGCTATTCTTCCTCCACCTTTTTCCTCTGGGGTCATGGTATATAATTCTCCGTTTCTACTTCAGAAGCATTAAAACCAGGGCAGGGAATGGCTATTTGCTATATTCCAAGGAGGAAGGATATATCACTGTAAATGGAGTAAGATGTTTGGCACAGAACTCCTTCATACATCAAGAATCATATTCTTGATTTATAACAAAAAGAAATGCTCAGAGGTATAACACTTCCATCTCATCTCCCTCATAAATCTGGTTATATATGTGGTCCTTCAGAACTAAACTATCCATCATAATTGCAAGTCCACATTAGAGAAAAATGCTTTATATTTTTCATTTAGTTACCGAATTAGACCTCGCATGCAGATAAACTGAGATTTTAAAGGTGACTCTGAACTATGAATTCAAATGTCCTTCACAGATGCAAAGAGATAGTATAGTGCACTGAAGTGCTGAAAAATTATATGTATGGCACTATTCTAAATACAGCATACATTTAAAAGCTCATGGCAAAGGCCACTAGTTCATTCCTATTTGTTCAAGATAGGCCAGTGGGCAATATCAGCACTCACAAAACCTTATCTTCACAGATTTTGAAGAAAAACAAGTCCCCAATCCCTACCTCAACAGAAACAAACAAATAAAAACTAGGAAAAGAGTTAAAAAATAAGTTTGATATCTGCATCTGAATTTCCTAAACTTCAGGTGCTTGAAATCAGATACTTGGTAGTGTTACATTTCTAAAGCATATTCCCAAATTGTTTCATTTTCATATTTCAAAAGGAGAAAATAAAATCTACGTACAGGAATTCTAATTGGCTTGAAAGACAGCTTAAATTAAAGTAAAAATTAAGCCTATAACCATTTCTAAATAATTCGTTCTTTCTTAATTTAATTAAGGAAAAAAAGCCATACACTAAACATTTAGAGCAATGAGTGAACATGTTCATATGTATCACCGTGTGAATGATGTAAAAAAGAGCAAAAATACAAACTAAATGTTGACAAAGTATTTTTGTAGTACTGTTATTGAGAGGGTTTTTTTTTCCCCAAAAGGTGCTATTTTTTCATAGCTTTGGCTTTTACTTGGAATTAAATTACATTTTCTGTTTCTGATGTGGTATCTTTTCTTCAAAAAGCTAGTTAGATGTGAGATAGGTGTGATGTAGGGAACCAGGCCTCCTTTTTAGATCTCCATTAGCAGAACTACTATCCGTTTGGTTAAATTATCCTTGAGCAAGTTACTCACTTCCCTATGATTCATGTTTTGTGTCAGTAAATAAGGATAATTAAGTTAAACTCCTTTGTAAAAGACTTCATCTACTGAAGAATTTGACTTATGGAACATAGTTATTATCATTCTTTCTTGCTAAGTAATTGGTGTGCTGCCTTGGATAAAACTTACTTCATCTGCATAAGAACATGAATAAAGACTCAAACATCTTCAATATTCAGCTCTTCCAAATCTCAACTTCAAAGCCTATCTGGACCATTGAGATGTGAACATTATTAAGCATGCAGCCCAAGGAAAGAAGAGAGAAAAAGAAAAAGAAACTGCTCACAGCTTGAGCCAAAGCAGTTTTCTAAGCCATTTTCATGTTCACTCTCACTTTATCGAAGACACTCTTAGTCCAAGTGATCTTCCAAAAAGGATTTAGCTGTTACTCTGCATAGGCTCAGAAGGCATCTTGGTTTTCTTTGTCTCTTTATCATCACAATTCTTCTTCTGACTTTTCAAATTCTTCTCCTTATGAACACTGAAGTATCATAGCTCTTCTGCAATAATGCATACTAACCCTCTTGGAGTTTACCTAAACTGTACCAAAACGCTGTGAGGCAACGTTTCACTCTGTGCCTCTGTATTACACCCCTATCAGTTCCCTTCACAAGGTCCACTAGTGGAAGCCTAATTTTAAATCTCACACAGTCACCAATGCTACTGTCCAGTAGAGCACAGAGGAGATTATCAAAAAAAGCTGATGCATTTCATAGTACATACATGTCAGAACATTTACTTAGCTTTTCATGTTGGATATTCCTTCCTGAAGTGCATCTGAGAACATGCCAATTCAGTGAAAAAAATGAAAAAAGGTATATACTGTGAAGAACTCTTTGTGTTCTCTTGAGACAGCTGAATAGCTAGTGAGTAACCATATGAAACAAGCTGATGGCATGAGTCCAAATCTTACAGGACAGGTGTCTAATCATACAATTTAAACATACACACATGCAGAGTATTAATTGGCACCCAAGTTGGCAATTTCACAAGGGAAGCCAAGAATTTAATCAACCATGGGAAATAAACTAACCTCATGCTTAGAAATTACTCCTGCAGATCCTGATTGAAATACACTGTGTTAGTAACATGTAGCAGTGTTGAATTTCTTGCATTTGTTCTGTAACAAATAGCAGATTTTGTCTCAACCATTTTCAGACAAAGGAGAATACAAGTAATGAAAACACGCACTTGGGCTTTGAGAAATCCTTCCTCTCTTGGCCAAAAACTTCTTGCACTTCTTCACCTTTGGAAAGTTTTTTTCCCAAAAGCTCAGATTTCTATCCCAGTCAATGAAATGATCACTCAATCCATGAAAAGTAGGCTCTTGAGTATCCCACTACTTCCTATTCCTACTAAATGCAAATAACGGTACTTTTGTACTTCATGGACATTAAGGTAGAGAAAAATGTGGACAGTTACGAGACATTCAGGTGGTACTTTGATGGGAACAATATGAGTCCCTTACATACCCTCCAGCCCTTTTGAAATCATTATTAAATCACTATTAAGAAAATACACCTTGTGGAAAGGTGAACTAGAGTCTCCCTTCAAAACATAGTATATTATGGTATACAGAACAGCTTAGTTCAGAATTTTCCCTTAATAATTGTGCAAGATATATCTATGAGACAGAGAAAGATTTTCATCCTGCATGTTTTTCTTTCCAACTATTAACTGATCATGACTTCTGACAGTCAGCTTGGTGAGCAATGGACTACTATAGAATAGCTACTTGTGTGCCACAGGACTGTGTGACAGTAACAGAAGTCACGTACAGAACAGTAAAAAGATGTGAGCAGAACATGCTGCTGACTAAAATGGGTAGGGAGGGGAGGTTTATTTGTCAATGTGAATTATCTGCTAAGTATTTTTGGGTGCAAATGCAGTGCTTTTGAAAACAAATCTGATGCTGCATGGTATCAGGTAACATCTTGAAAAAACCAGCCCAACCTTCTGCCGTGTTTTTAATCAGTGTTTTCCTTCAATAATTTAGAAAGAACTTATTACAGAGCACCAGAAAGCCTGAAAAACTGAGAAAGCATTCCCTCAGATATTTCCTCTAGCCATTCAAGATCAAACAAGATTTATGCTCCTTTTTTCCATAAAATTAATCATAAAAAGCTAATAGCAAGCATGTAGGTTTTATATCAAAATAGCTTGTCATCGCTGAGGTCAAGGGGCATGTTATTTGCACCATGACAGCACGATTCAGCCCAAAACTTACAGGAGAACAATATTATATGTATGCAGAAGATTTAAACAGTTTCTAGAGGTATTTTTATTTAAATATCTATTGGAGCTAGCATTTTAAAAATTGTGCATATAATTTATTCTCAGTCACAGCACCAATGTATTAAATTGGAAGTTCTGTGTATTTGAGGTTTCAGTTCAAACTGTTACTTGTGAGTAGACCAAACCTAATTGTCAGCTTTCTTTACTTCATCTATAATCACCATTGAAGACACAGAAGTTGATAAACCACAACAGACTCTTAAATTATTTGAAATTATTTTGAAAGTATAGAACAATTTTTTTCCCCTAATTTGATAAAATAGAAATTATGAAAATTAAGAATTTACCCAGCTAAGGATGAATGCTAAGCTTGACAGTAGTTTCAGTGTTCCTGTCTAAGATAGACTACTTTTTAAATGGAGAGAAAGAATAAAGAGCAGAGGCACAACAATAACAGCACTGAAAGCATCTAAAAGAAAATAGCTTTCAGTTGATGTGCAACTATATGATTATATTCCCACCATCAGTCAATCCAGCCCCTTCTGCAGATGTTTATTCTTTTCTCTCCTGTTTGGTTATTATGGTTCATTATGTTGAGGGACTAAGCTGATTGAAATGTTCATTGAGATGACTGCTGCAGTAAAATGCGTAAAAGACAAAAAAATGGAATGCAGGGAGGGCAGGAGGAGAGGGAGCTTTTTATAACTCAGTAGCACTGATTGCTGCATCAGAAACAGTGCAAAAGAAAGGGTGGGGGGAGGCTAAATACATGGCTTTTTAAAACAACAATAAATCATACGCCATATATAGGCCAAAAATGAAAGAGGCTCTGTGTTCAGATGTAAACTTCTGGCAAGACCTGGTTTGTTGTCAGGTTCCCAGACACAAAATAGACACTCTGTTCACTTAGCATGAAGCCCTGCAAGAAGCAGGGAGCTCCGGAGACTCTTGGCTCTTCTCGAGTCTCATTAGGTCTGCATATTAATGACTTGCAGCAATATAAAGGGGCCCTGTAGCAGCCTCCTCT